>NC_055964.1:16377028-16384528 GCF_018492685.1 Alosa sapidissima
CTGCTCTCATCTCAACCCCCTCCAAAAACTAAACTCTAAATCCCTCAAACTGCCTGTCCAAGCACTCTGCATACACACTGACTCGTTTGCCACACCCTCTCTCACTCTCTTGTCTTCCTCTCTCTTTTCTTTCTGTTGTCCTTCTGTTTTCCTCCCAAGCCTCTATCCTTTTTGTTTTTTCCCTCTCCTAGTCCTTCACTGAAGCTACATAGGCAGAACTATTGTTTATGTGGTTTGCTGTTCATATACAGCCACACGCGACACGACACAGCATGCACAAGGTTAGGGTCTGTGTGTATTTTTCTTCCCTGTCCCTCTGTCTTTCTTTCTTTCTTTCTTTCTTTCTTTCTTTCTTTCTTCACTTCTTTTGCACCGTCTCTCCACTCGTGTTTGCTCCTCTGAGACCATTTCCTGCCCTTTTAAGGCAGCATGCTTGCAACTCCCATTCTCTCCTCTTCAGCTGAAATAAAGGAAATCTCTGTCTCTCAATTCAATTCAATTGGCTTTATTATCTCTCTCTCTGTCACTCTCTCTCCCCTCTCGTGATTGTGTTTGTTTTCTCTGACCAGAGTTTATTGTGTCCATCTGTTTGCTTGTGTGTTATGACTTTGTGAGTTGGTCAGACAGTGCAGGCAGCATCGGGGGTTGGTTTTTAAGTGAATTAGTGAGTGTATTTCTGTTTCAGTGCAATGTTGACTGCGTGTCGACTTAAAAATTAAAAAAAAAATAGTAAAAAAAAAATGTGTCCCAGTCAATCCCGACACCCGAGAGAAAAGGGGCATTTGGGGTGGGGGTGGAGTCAATGAAATTAAAACAGTGTAAGAAAGGGGGAACAAGAGAGACTGGGGCTATTCTGACAGAGAACAACACTCTACTGTGGAGTGCACATGAAATATGAGTCTGCAGCCAGAACAGTTGGGGCTGTGAAGTTCTTATCTGAGATCTGCATGGATAAGGAAGGGAGGGGCTGCACAGGGAAGAGAAAAAAAGAAAAAAATGGGAAGGGAAAAAAGGCAGAAGAAAAGAGCAGAGGAAAAAAAAGATAGTGACAGTGAAAGAGGGATGAAATAGGAGAGGTCTATAGAAAACAGTGACAGTGGCCTCAGTTGGATGTAAGAGGAACAACCCCCCCTCCCCTCCCAGCCTACCATCCACCCCCACTTCAGTTCTGAGTTTGACATCGGACCTGGAAAGAAACAGTACAGGCTTTGGTTCTGGCCCACTTACCAGTGTGCCGGACCGTCTTGCGGGGGATTGGATTCCAGTTGACACACATCGTCTTGTCCCAGCCAATGACAAGCATCAGGAGCAGGACTTTAGCTCCGCCCATGTCTCCTGTCAGTCCTGCTCTCCACACAGTTATTTTGCAGCTCCTCTGATTGGACGCCGAGAGATGGCAACTCGAGACACTAAAGGCAGTCCCCCTTGGAAGCCTGGACAGACAGAGAGAGAGAGAGAGACAAAATAGCATGCACATTATGGTATGTGAAAGTCACTCATTAATCCTGCCGACCAGTGTGACCCTCCATTGCCGACACTCCGTCGCGACAGTTTACTCTGCCCACTGACAGAGGCGTTCAAACAGACTCCTGCTGGCACACTGCCAGTCTAGGAGCTAGTATCTGTCGCATTAGAGGAAAACTCAACCTACATTCCAACCTCCGTCAAGATCATTCACTCTGTTTTCATGTCAGACACAGAGCCGGCGTCTCTTCCTTTCTCTTTTCTCTGCCCGGTGGAGGCGAGTGGTGAATGTGTTAGTAATTATAATTTCGGTCTGTGTTTGCGAGGCATTATTATGATACCACAGCCAAGGTTCTCAGGAGAGAGGAGAAACCTACAGAAGACAAAGTTCCCTGCATCTCTATGCTGCTCACTCCCCGGTTTCCACAGATCCGGGCCTAATCATCATGCGACACCTGTCTCTGTCTATTAAAAAGGGAAATTAGAACCTTGATAATGTTTGCTGATTTGAGAGCAAAAGGCATTGAATTTTAAATGCGCGTAAAATGTCAAATTGTGTTTATCATTCGAGATAACACAAACGCAGTGCCTCGGCGGCGTCTTTCACCGGCAAAATTTATCGCCGGGGCCCACGTGCCGGGGATATTGAAAAACCCTGGGCCGATAAGCGATGGACACTCTTGTATCTGTGTGTGTGTGAGTGTGTGTGTGTGTGTGTGTGTTTGACTTGCCATTTACAGAAATGAGATGCGGAGCACCGGCACTGCAATTTCAGGCCTATTGATTTTATTTTTTTTTCCCAAAGAGAGCTGTGTGCGGGCTGACAAAAAGTCCAAGATCATCGAAATGACTTGGCTTAAATGGAAGGGTAGTATAAAACTATTTGATGACTCACGGCAGGCAAGTCTTGCTGCTACTTTATTGGATCGATGGAGAGCTGCTTACTCTTTAAACGGAGTAGAGCGTAACATTTGGAATCGCCGTGGATAAATTGTAGAGGCCATCCAATAACCCCTGTGTCTGACATTGAACATGCCAAGACTGCTGAAGAAAACAAACGTCTACTTTTCTATGCGCTCGCTTGGAAAAGTCAGGAAACCACAAACTTGAATTTGGATTGCTAACAAGGAAGGCCTCTTAGGCAAACCAAGTAGCAGGTTCAAAAGTTCTTTGTTGTCTTTCTCACTACAAAAATAAAATAAATAAAAACGCAAACTGAACAGTTTGTTGCAGCCGCTGCCAACACAGACGAAGACCTTCCATTTGCTCGGCCGAAAATTTCAGAGGCACACAGTCGCTCCGCACTCCGTGTACTGCTGACCGTATCCAATAACTTTTTAATGATGGGTTGAGGAACTGGTTTGTACCGGTTCACTAATTACATCCAACAGCATTGAAGAGACAAATATTGTCATCCTGTGTTATGAAAAGCCCGGTACCTAATTGGCCGGCGTTGAGAGAAGAAGGACAGCGAACCCTGTTTCCGCGCCCCTCCTCCCACCCCTGTGTTATGATTTGGAGCCATCCCTGAGGAGCACTGATGGAGGAGGATGCTGCTTCCGACAGTGTAGGGGGATGAGTGTGTCGGATGGGTGTCTAGGCTGGGGGTTGTGCTTCTTGTGTCTGGGCTCTTTCCTCTCTTTCTCTCTCTCTCTCTCTCTCTGTCCTTTCTGTTCCACCCTCCTCCCTTCCTGTCCAGCTCTCTTGCCCCCTCCCTCCATCCATCTTCCAAACCATGTCCACGTCCGTTTGCCGACTGGCATATCAAAATGGCCCGCTAGAGCCCTTTGACCTGTGACCCCCTGACCCTCTCACAGGTCACAGGTGTCCTGACCGCAGCAGAGATGTGGATGGCAGGGGGGGGGGAGGGGGCAAGGGTAAAGATAAATGCAGATCGGAGGTAGGAGGATGTGTAAATTAGCACACAGGCTCCACACAGACCCTTAAAGAGCACCTCCATTCTCCTCCTCCACCCCCATCCCCACCCAAAAACAAACAGGAGTCAAAGCCTCTTCCCCCTCCTTCCTTCCTTCCTTCCTCGCATCATCCCTCTTTTTATTGCTCCCACTGAGGTTTGCACAAAAGCCTGATTCACGTCACCGGCAACAGGATGGGCTAGGAGGATCATTAACCAACAACCCCCCCCCCAACACACACACACACACTCACAAATGACACCCACAATCCATTGACTTTTGCTGCAAGGAGAAAAACACAATAGAGCCCTGTTACTGTGCGTGGTGCTTGCGGCCCCATTCCTCTTTTTTTCATCATGTGCTCGTTTTGATGTTTAAGTAACTGACATCCAACCCCCCCCCCCCGCCCAACCCCCCAAAAAAAAACAACAGCAAAAAAGTGATAGAGGCAACACATCAATAATGCATCACAAAAGGCTGCTGCTGTCACAATTCCACTCATACTCCCCGGGGAGAAGGGGGTGTTGGGCAGGGGGGGGGGGGGGTGTGGGGTGGCATAGAGCAGTGATCAAAGGACCAGATCTGTAACTGCCCACAGCCCACTACTCCCCTCTCCCCCTCCCCCTACACATCCCGCCGGTCCACTTCACACGCTTCTCGCAGGAAGAAGGGTTGACCCGACCCTCTGGCTGGGGCCCGTGGCCGCATCTCAACCCCTGGAGCACATGGTTGGCACATCAGCCTGGTCCAGCGGGCGGGCGGGTGGGGCGGGCAGAGAATGAACGCATTGGAGCGGGTGTGACGCTGTTTGGTTTATGGTGACAGCTGTGGTGTGACTGGACCGGGGGTGGTGTGAAGTACTTGTGTGTGTGTGTGTGTGTGTTTGTGTGTGTATGTTTGTATGAGTGTGAAAATGGAGTGACGGAAGTGAGTTAGTGTGTGGTTTTGTGCCATCACAAAGACTGATGACGTTACAAGACTATGAGTGTGCGCCTTTTGTGTGTCTATGTGCTTGTGTGGTGGTGCCAAGGCATATATGTGTCATTCCCAGTCTCTCTGTGTGTGTGTGTGTGTGTGTGTGTGTGTGTGTGTGTGTGTGTGTGTGTATGTGCGTGTGTGTGTGTTTGTGGCTGCCACGTGTCTGTGTGATTGTGCTGGCAAGCTGTGCCATGTTTGAATAGGAGCAGAGAGAGGCCCAGATGAAAGCCCACTAATCAAATGGAGTTTGATCAGCTGTGGGCCTGTCTGCTAGATGTGCTCCATCCACCACCACCACCACCATCACCATCACCACCTCCTCCATCCTCTGTCTCCAGAGTCACTGATGTCCCCTTTCCGTCCCCTATAGCATGTGGTGGGGGAGAGGAAGGAGCTGAGGCTGAAGAGCAAGTGATGGGGGGCAGGGATCCAGGCCTGCGTGCAATGCATGTGTGTGTGTATGTGTGTGCGTGTGCGTGTCTGTGTGTGCACGTTCCTTTTGCGGTAGCCAAGCCCCATGATCAAGGGCTACATTGTGTTTCATCAGGCTCAAGTCTGCTCTTCGTTAGAGCTCAAACGCATCAGACCCTTACGCACTGACCCGAGCAACTCGCCTCAAAATCACTAGAGTTAACCAGCTTCTCCCAGAAACCCATCTCCCACTCTCATCCCCCATGGTGCTCTTTTCTTCTCCTTTAGCTCCTCATTTCTCTTCTTCCATGTCACTTTTCCATCTCTCAATCACTTTCTGTTCTCTCTCTCCATTTCTCTTACTGTTTCGTTTTATCTCTCTCTAAAACTCCTCTTTCTACATTTCACTTGCTCTTTTTTTACCTCTCCTTCTCTCTCATCTGTCTCTCCCTTTCTCTGTTCATTGCTCTTGTCCTCTTCCTCTCTCTCTCTCTCTCTCCCCCCCTTTCTCTGACCTTGTGCTGTCAGCCTGTTTAATGACATGGCACTGGTGAACACACACACACAGAAGCGTGGGCACAGACCTTGCCTCACCCAGGCCACCTTCCCCTCCTCCCCAGCCCTCCCCTCCTCTCCTCCTGCCTGGAGCCTGGAGCCTCTCTCTGGCTGCTGGAGCCTGGAGCCTCTCTCTGGCTGCTGGGGCCTGGAGCCTCTCTCTGGCTGCTGGGAATGAAGCCCGGCTCCAGCCCTGGAGCTCTGACCTGTCATTGAGGTGGCGCTATGTGTGTGTGTGTGTGTGTGAGTGTGTGTCTATGTCTGTGTGTGTGTGTGTGTGAGAGTGAGTGAGTGTGTGCCTATGTGTGTGTGTATGGTTGTGTGTGTGTGTGTGTGTGTGGGAGGGGGGGGGGGGGGTTGGGGGGGTTCGATCAGACCCTCGTTTCCTCGATCAGGTGACTGGCATCGTTCACCACTCTGCTCATTAACACTGTCCACGTGTCTGTGCTTAGCCTCCGCCTCCTCTCTAACAGCATCAAGTAATCAGCAGCACAGTTGTTTATTTGTGTGTGTGTGTGTGTGTGTGTCAGTTAATCTCTTTGTGTGTGTGTGGCGATAGCGCGACATGTGATAATGCATGGCAATGTGCAACAGCCCAGCAGAGCTCAGCCCAGCACATCGCTGGCAGCATGCCACGTACCATGACTGCAATATGGATTGCAGTCACATACCAATGCAACACTATTGACAACAGTGCTGCAACGTCAATGGTTTAACATGAGCCTCTGAGTTCCAGACTCTCCCCCCAGTTCCTCTGGCAACAGCCATCGCCCCCGGTAGTCTCTAAATAAGCCCACTTTTAAATGGCTAAATATCAGCCAGTAACACATGGTTTAACTACAGAGCTCGAGGCGTGGTTAAAAAAAACAACTTACAGGAGCTCGGCAGCTATGGCTCATTACTGAACCAAGTCACACACAGACACACAAACAAAATGCACACACACACACACACACACACACACACACACACATAACCCCAACTGCTCTGGCCTCAAGTTCAGCTGTGCGCTGCTGGCTTCCTAGGAGCACTGCTGAATTTTGCATTGCAGATCTGAGCATTTGTCTATGTGTGTGTGAGTGTGTGTGTGTGTGTGTGTGTGTGTGTGTGTGTGTGTTGGGTGTGTGTGTGTGTGTGTAACTGCATCAGAATGATTTGTGTGTGGTGTTTGTGTGTTTACACCTGCTATTTTTATTTCTGTGTGTGTGTGTTTGTTAGCCGCACAGGCTCTCCATCATGCCCCAACACTCCTGCATGGTAATCTCCTCTGCCCAGGCCGCCCACCAAGCTCCTAGGGGGGCTAATTGTCCTGTAGCCCTCCTCTCTCTCTCTCTCTCTCTCTCTCTCGTTCCCTCTCTCCTCCTCCTCCCATCGCTGCCCGCGGGGCCCTCCACTGCAGAGGGCATCCCGGGGCAGGTAGGGGGCACGAAGAGGGCGGGAGGGCTATTTGTGCTGTTTTCCTCTCTCTCCGTCTCTCACTTTCTCAATATTTTATCAGTTCATAGGTCTGTGGCAGTGGAGGTTGTATGGAGGGATGTGGGAAGAGAGGGAGGGAGGGAGGGAGGGAGGGAAGAGAGGATGGATGGAGGTGTGGAGGGGGAGGGGGGTCCAGTGCTGGGCTGCCGGTATTCTTCCATGGCTGCTGATTAGTCGCCTTAATGGGGGATCACGCTGGGCCTCCACTGTGCACGGTTGCTTGGCTTCGCTTTCGTTCGCACGCTCTCTCTCTCTCTCTCTCTCTCTCTCTCTCTCTCTGTTTCACTCACTCTTTCTCTGTCGTCTTTCACTCTGCTCCCTCATTCTTAGTGCCTCAGGTACTTTCCTACTCTCTCTGTAATGCTGCCAATGTCTGTGACATTCTCCAGTTCTGTCTCTGTCTTTCTCTTGTTATCTCTCTCTCTCTCTCTCTCTCTCTCTCTCTCTCTCACATTCTCTTTCACTCTCTCTACATCAGTCCAGATCTCGTTATCTCCTTTTTCCTCCCCTCTTTCTCAGACTTGTCCCCCCCCCTTGCTCAGCCCCTCTTAATCCCTATTCTCTCTGTTTTCCTTTGCTATGTCCCTTTCATTATGGAGAGGGGAGCCACATCTACTCTGCGTAACACAGGCACAGGTCGATGGGGCTCAGGGGCTGGAGGCCAGCAGACCAGGAGATAAGGCTGATCGATGGGCCATCC
>NC_055964.1:16389528-16392028 GCF_018492685.1 Alosa sapidissima
ACACACACGGACACACACGCACACCCTCACACAAACGCACACACACACATATGCACACACATACACACACATGGAGGGACACACACACACATGGAGACACACACACACACACACACACACACACACACACACACACACACACACACACACACACACACACACACACACACACACAGAGGAACTCATCGCTAAGCTTTTGCCTGTGAATTGATCTTGCTTTTGGCAGGGAGAAGTGCTGGGGGCGCTGCTTATTATTATTCCTCCAACTTTGCCAGGGCGCTTGGAAGACATGAAATACTCCGCACCTGGTGTCAGCTCTGGCAGACGCCGAACGCACCGCCACCGAGGCCAGTCTGGGACAGCACACACAACACTCCATTACCTTGACTACACAGAGTGAATATGGGGCGAAGGGTGGGGGTGTCGGTGTTAGTGTGTGCATGTTAATGACATGACAATGAAAATTAGTGTTTTTGCTTTGGAGGTTTAGTAAATTCGACTTTGTTTGTACAAAGGACCGTGTGAATGTTTTTGGGTTTGAGTGTAGTTGAGAGTGTGTGTATGAAAAAGTGTAGTTGAGAGTGTATATTTGTTTGTGTCTTTGTATGTCAATGCATGTTTTTGTGGTTGCACAAGGTGTGTGCTTGAGTGGATACATGTAAATGCATGTATTTGTGTTTGCCAGCGTCACTGCAAGTGTTTATGCATACAGAGCCTGTATATTCATGCCTAAACAGGAAAAGTGGTTGTGTAGACTTAGACAGTGGCAGTGTGTTCTCCCCCATGCAGTTATACGTGTGTATGTGTATGTGTACGTGTATGTGAATGTGTGTGTGTGCGTGTGTTTGTGTGTGTGTGTGTGTGTAGTGGCATGTTTACACAAGTGGGAGGATCTCACACTAATGCTCGAGCTTCGGTGGAACCCTTTCCACAACAAACCCCGAGGCAGCGCAAGGTTTATCTGAATATTTCCCTCATAAAAAAACTCAAGCCAAACAAATCCTGTTCGCAGAAACGCCCACTGATAAAAACACCATCTCTCCCACAGGCCTCCATATACTCCAAACTCAACCCCCTCCCTCCTCAACAACAACCACCCCCCCCCCCCCCACCCTCACCCATCCTCCATCTCTCTCTATCCCTTGTTTTTTTTTCTCTTATTTTGTCCTCCAACCATCACATCTCTCCCCCTCACTCACTCTCTGGCTCTCTGAAGATAAGATAAGCATCAGAAGAGATGGCCTCAATAAAACCAGGAGACAAATCAAGCCTGTGGGCCCTTTGTGGGACAATTAGAATCAACAGGCGGCCTGCGCCTGAGCAGACTGCCCTGAATAAACGAAAACCAGACAGATCTGTTTCACGCAGGGGGAGGTGGCGGTGGACTGGCGTGCGCCTCGCGGACACACAAGCGCCCGGCGGCGGCCTAACCTTCCCACCTACGCGCCAATATTTAACGCCTGTACATTGGCAACGTTCGGCAAGAACCGGCAGTTATGAAAAAAAGCCAAACCCACACTGTTATTTTTCCCTTCCTCGTTTGTGAGAAGGCACCAACGTTAACCTTGCTATCTGGCCTTCGCCTCCGTAACAACAGCTCCCAAATGAATAAGGGATGGATGTGAGTGAGGGAGTGAAAGAGAGGAAGAGGGAAGGAAGGAAAGAAAGAAAGAAGGAACGGAAAAGAGAGAGAAGATGAGTTGTGCCAGCGGCGATGATTCTTGCAGCCTGACAGGCACCCACACCCAGGTGACTCCGGGGCGAGGTGATCTCATGTTTGCCCACTCACACACACACACACACACACACACACACACACGTTCCCTGTGGAGCAGCACGCGGCTGGGTGGTGTAGTGAGATAATGCCTCTCACAAGGCTACTGTAGCGCCACCACTCCAGCAGCAGCAGCTCATCTCCAGAGGGCTGATGGGCTCATCATCGCTTGCAGAGGCGCACACACACACACACACACACACACACACAATGTCTCTCTCTCTCTCTCCCTCAAATATACACACACACACACACACACACACACAATGTCTCTCTCTCTCTCTCCCTCAAATATACACACATACACACACACACACACACACACACACACAATGTCTCTCTCTCTCTCTCCCTCAAATATACACACACACACACACACAATGTCTCTCTCTCTCTCTCTCTCTCTCTCCCTCAAATACACACATACACACACACACACACACACACACACACAATGTCTCTCTCTCTCTCTCCCTCAAATATACACACACACACACACACAATGTCTCTCTCTCTCTCTCTCTCTCTCTCCCTCAAATATACACACACACACACACACACACACACAATGTCTCTCTCTCTCTCTCCCTCAAATATACACACATACACACACACACACACACACACACACACAATGTCTCTCTCTCTCTCTCCCTCAAATATACACACACACACACACACAATGTCTCTCTCTCTCTCTCTCTCTCTCTCCCTCAAATACACACA
>NC_055964.1:16397028-16412028 GCF_018492685.1 Alosa sapidissima
CTCTCTTCCTTGTGAGCGCCTCAGCAACACAAATGTGCTCACTCTGCCATGGAGAAAACGCTTATTCGAAAACGGAGAGAGGAAAACAGACCCGGGTGACAGAGAGAGAGAGAGAGAGAGAGGAAAGAGAGAGAGAGAGAGAGAGAGAGGGGAAGAGAGAGCGTAAGACAGAAGGGGAGACAGGAGAGGGAAAAGAGCGACGGAAAAGCAGGGAGACGCGACGGAACGGAACAAGACGCAACGGGAGAGATGGGGAGTGAGCGCTGAGACGCATCCTTCTCCGTCTCAGCATTTCTCCTCTCCCGGTCCTCCTCCATTACTCCTCTCCTCTCCTCAAAGAGACACTTTATTGATTCTGTGACGTGTGGACACACCAGGTTTAAGAGGTGCTATGGGGTGTGTGTGTGTATGTGTGGGTGCCAGACAAAAGCATCTCTTCCCACTGGCTGCAACAGCCCTCAAAAAAGGGACTCTACCAGAACAACAGCGCCATAGTAAAGCTAGTTTGCCCTTCTCTGGCTGCTCTTTCCCTCTCTCTCTCTCTCTCTCTCTCTCTCTCTCCCTCTCTCTCTTTTTGTACGGGACTTTGCTTAATAGGCACAAAAATAAGCTTCTAGATAAACTGTTCCATATGCTGCTAGTGAGTTAGAGTGTGTGTGTGTGTGAGAGAGAGAGAGAGAGAGAGAAAGAGAGGGAGGGAGGGAGGGAGGAAGAGAGGGAGGAGGGGAGATGTGAAAGGGGCAAGAGGAGAGGGAGAAAAAAGGCAGCCGGCACGTGGAGGAGGTCTATTACAAACACACAAGGGCGCGCGAGGGGATTGAGTGTAGAGAGAAACTTTCAGGGGGAAAGAGAGAGAGAGGCAGAGGGAAGGAGAGAGAAAGAGAGAGGGAGAGAGAGCCCTTTGGAGACAGAGAGGCTGGAGGATTTCACTGTGTGTAGGGTCCTGCCTTATCTCTGTTAGGTTGAGGGTTTCAGTGTATAGTCCCCTCTTTCTCTCACTCTCTTTCTCTTTCTTTTCTCCCTCTGTTCATCCCCTTTTTCTGCTTGTCTGCCTTTTACCAGTCAGACTTTCTGCTTGACAAAGCCTCTCAGCTTTTTGCTGGACTCTCCAATCTCTCTCTTTCTCTCCTTTTTTCAGCATGTATGCCTCCACCACTAGCTCTAACTTTGACTCTCTCCCCATTTCCTCCTTCTCTCGCTCTCTCTCCCTCTCTCTCTCTCTCTCTCTCTCTCTCTCTCTCTCCGTCTGAGACAGACAGAATGCAGCGGGCTGGAAAGAGATCAACGGGGGGTCTGGCGAGTGCAGCCGGCGAGGGTCAGAGGTCGCGCAGGGGGTGCTGTGGCGCGGTGCGGTGGGGTGTGGTGTGGTGGGGTTGAAAACAGGCGCTCTTATGGGCCTGGCCCTAACCATGCCACCAGCCCAATGGACCAGCAACAGGCCCGCCATTGTGCACCACCCAGCCCTGACAGGGCTCCTGCTAATGGTGCCAGAGCTACACGCAGGCAGTTTAGCCTCCCACTGGGCCAAACAGATGAAGAACCACAGAGAGAGAGAGAGAGAGACACTCAGATGGAGGGTAATGAAGTAGGGATAAATGGATCATATGATAGGAAAGAGAGGAAAGAAAAGGCAGAAGATTGATACTTAGATTAATTGATACATGTATAGATAAGTTAGATTAGTTGACTGATTGATTGAGAGTGGGAGAATAGAGGTTAGATATATAATCATTTCAAAATCCACATAGAACAGACAGATCTATAAAGAACATGTGAAGAACAGAATAGAGAATGGTGCAAAGAGAAAAAGATCAAAGGATATGGGAAAAAGAATAGAAAGAAAGGGAGAAAAGGAAAAAAAAGACGGGCTAAGCTCCACCCAGGAAGCATGTTGTCTGAACCCAGTGGTGGTGGTGGAGGCTGTGCTAGCGTTCAGGTTTCTCAAGGACGAGGCAGAGAGGAAGTTTTCAGCCCGCGTCTCTGTCCCCAGGGTGCGGGCATTAGCTCGCTTTAAGGCCACCTCCTCTTCCCCCTCCCACTGGATCCACACCAGTGCTCACTACCCCTGCGGCTAGCTAGCGCTCCGTTTATTGTTGTGCTTTTGCTTAATTTTTGCACACACTGTGAGTGTGTGTGTGTGGGTGTGTGTGTGTGTGTGTGTGTGTGTGTGTGTATGTATGTGTGTAGGTATGTCTTGCTTGAATTTGATAATGTGATGTGTGACCACATGCTTTGTGTATGTGTTTTTATACATGAATATGCATGGATTTGCATTCATTTGTCACACTGTCTATGCACTATGAATATGTGTTACTTTGTAGTGTATGTTTATAAGTTCTCTTTTATGTGTGTGTGTGTGTGTGTGTGTGTGTGTGTGTGTGTGTGTGTGTGTGTTGGTGGATGCCTGCAGCGTTTCCTGCCCGTATCAGCCGGGCAGCATAGTCACACGGGAAGGCTCTGTGTGTGTGTGTGTGTGTGTGTGTGTGTGTGTGTGTGTGTGTGTGCTTGCGTGAGGGAAACAAAGCCAAGAAAAAGGCTCTAATAAAAACAAACGGTGACGCTCAGCTGGGGAGAACACGCTGGCCTCCCGCTGTTCATCCACACGCACTGGCCACCGCAGCAGACCAGCCTCTGCAGACTCCACCAGAGAAACCATGTAGCGTGAACGCTGTCAAACACACACACACACACACACACTCAAAAAGAGACAAAACAGAAAAAAAACACACACACAAGCAACCAGAAACACACACACATACTCTCTCTCATGCACAAACAGAGATAAGACGCTTTGTGAGGATACTAACTACACCAACAAGACTAGCACTTTTTAACAAAAACGTCTACAAAAGAAATGAAGAGGCTCTCTGAGCTTCTCCTCAGATATCACAAATTAAGTGTATGATGTCTGCCATGTCTGGAATGTACTAATTAAGCTGATGTTCGATAAATAATCAGAGCCTAATTAGAGCGACACATCTGTTAAGGACGGGAAAGGAAACACTTTTTCCTTGCCTAAAAAAGGCGCTCGGGCACACAGCATTTTCAGCTGCTCCAAACTCTGTGTTTTTTGAGTAGACACGCTCTCACATAGAGACTTATTGGCGTACTACTCACACAAAAGGAAATCATTGGCCAACCAATTTAATCCAATCCAGGTTTCACCTGCTGCAGCAAAGCAAGAGCGGCAAATGCACAAAATCAAAAAGGCTGACCCGGTTTTCGGGCAGGGAGAGGCACGTTTCTGGCTCCGGAGGTAACCAAGCATTTCCCAAAACGGGACAAACACTGACACAGCCAGACCGGCACACACAACAACATACACCTCTAATACTGATTGCTTCTTTTCATGAATACCTTTTCACATTGTGCTGTTGTTCTGCAATTGGCTTTGATTCCCACATCACAACTATGTAGGCTATTGAGTAAACAAAAGTCATAGAAATAAATGTCTGCTCGGCTTGGCAGCATATGTGCATAGTGGGCAAACACACACAGGTAAATACCAATAATCTACACAAACTGCAACACATGCATTGGTCTTCTTGTTTGTATGCATTCTTGTTTGTGTACATCCTCATCCACACACACACACACACACACACACACACACACACACACACACACACACACACACACAATACACCCACAGTTGAAGAAATCACTACACACCAGCCTTGGGGGGTGGGGGGTGCAGCCGAGCAGCAGATGGTCGATACTAGTAACAAGCAGGCGGGTGGGCAGGCAGCCTCCACCTTTCCACTGCTCTATATTTTCCATATGCGAGCCGCGCATGTGACAACCGTCAGCCGTATCAGATAGACTGACTAACGGGACTCATTTCAGGCAGGGGTGATTGTTTCCACGCCTCGACGCGCTGCCTGAAAGCCTCTGGGTGTTTGGGGCGACCCCAGGAGACAGCGCTAACACTGTGGGGAGCACACTCCCTCTATGCAGGCAGAGCAAATAAGAGTCGGGAATGGAGCCGGCGTGTGTGTGTGTGTAAATGTATGTGTGTGTGTGTGTGTGTGTGTGTGTGTGTGTGTGTGTGGGCACGTGAGGGGGAGGTGGAGGAGGGGGTCATGCATGGGTGGGTGCAATGCTGCATGTGTCAGTCAGCTGTAGGGAATACATCCACACTTCACAGCACTCTGTCGATGTGCGAATGGGTGCATTTGTGCGTGCATATGTGTGTGTGTGTGTGTGTGTGTGTGTGTGTGTGTGTGCATGTGTGTGTGTATGTCTACTTCTCCCTCTCTGGTTCACAGCTGCGCACACATTGCAGCCTCCCTCCAGCACACGTGCACACAGACAGACCTCGGGGAGGATGTGCCAAACGGTGGACACAGCTACCCCCTGACCATCATCTCCACCTCCCCTCTTAAAACCACTCAGGCCTCTCTGCACCCCACCTCTCAGACCAGACACCCTGCTGGGGCCATCCTCCGCCCCATCCCCCTGCTGGCTCAAAACACACACACACACACACACACACACACACACACACACACACACACACACACACACACACACACACACACACAGACCAGATGACCCATCTGCTGGAGATCCTTTGCACACACACACACACACCTATGGCTAACTGCAAAACATCAGGCTCAGCCCCCTAACAGTCAAGCTGGTGGACGTGCAAAGGACCTGATGGAAGACTAGCTCCCTCATTACACACAGAGATGTGGAGAGGGAGAGGGAGGAGAGCAGGAGAAAAGAGAAACAGACACAGAGAGACAGAGAGAGAGAAAGAGAGAGAGAGAGAGAGGGAGAGAGGAGAGAGAGCAGGAGGAAAGAGAAACAGAGAGAGAGAGACAGGCACAGAGAAAGAAAGAGAGAGAGAACGAAGGAGAGAGGAGAGAGAGCAGGAGGGAAGAGAAACAGAGAGAGCGAGAGACAGACACAGAGAAAGAGAGAGAGAGAAAGAGGGAGAGAGGAGAGAGAGCAGGAGGAAAGAGAGAGAGAGAGATAGAGAGGAGAGCAGGGAGGAAAGAGACAAAGGGAGAAAGAGAGAGAGAGAGAGAGATGGGAGAGACAGGGAGAGGGAAATGGAGAGGAACCAGGAGAGGGAGGTGATAAGCTGAGAAAAATGAATTACAGCTGGGCGAGAGAGATGGAGAGAGAGAGAGTGTCTGGGAGAACTGGAGAGGTGAGACATGAGGAAAGAGAGAGAGGGGGACTGAGAGGTAGGACAAAGAGATGGATGGAGAAGGACTGGGAGAGAGAGCAACAGAGAGAGAAAGAGAGAGAGAGAGAGAGAGAGAGAGAGAGAGAGAGAGAGAGAGAGAGAGAGAGAGGGAGAGTGAGAGAGCACGATAAGCATGATGTCATCCAGGCACATTCTGTTAATATAATGCTGTATAAATGGCTGGCTCTTGGTCAGGCTCTAATTATGTGTCAAGCATTGAGAAACCCTCCAACCCACCACATGCATGTGTGCGCGCGCGCACACACACACACACACACACACACACAGGCAGTTGGGTGTGAACATAGTACATGCATGCACCATCACTCACTGAGATAACGTGAACATGAACGTCATACAGACTTGCATGAGCTCAGCGTGGGCCAGGCAGGCACCGAGAGAGCCAGCGCAGCAGGTGATTCGCTTCCCCACAGTGGATGATGATGGCAGCACACAGATATTCACCATAGTGACTATCTGAGCGTGCCCGGGCCAATGTGAAACGCGTGTAGTGCGGCCCTGGCGTGGCCAGAGGCGGCTGCAGATGAGAGCTAACATCTGCTCCCCGAGCTTCGCGAAGGGGGTTGGGGTGGGGGGTCAGCATTTCTCCAGCAGCTGCCCCGTGTGTGTGAGCCATGTCATGGGTGCCCCTCCGTGTGAGCCATGCTGACCTCATCCAGCCATTCCGGTGAATGACGGGACTGGAGATGGAAGTGATGGTGGGTGTATGGGATGGAGATGGAGGATGGAGACACATCCACATTGTGAGGGGCTGCCAATAAACCTTCCCCCGTATGTGTGTGTGTGTGTGTGTGTGTGTGTGTGTGTGTGTGTGTGTGTGCTAGCTGTCTACTTTGGTGCGAGGAAGGATGTGGCTCTATTGTGCTTGAGACAATGAAGAGATCAACCTCAGCAGGAGCCAAATTTGACTCTCAATGGACAGTTTCACATGTGGGCAGAGGAGCTGAGAGTGTGGGCCGTCGCTGTCAACTTCCTCACACACACACACACACCCGCACCCTCAAAGTGCCTACTGTCCACTGCACATCCTCACAGGAAGACCACATTAATGGAGAGGTTAGCCTGATTAGATTGCATTGTGAAATCGGAAGATTGAGTCTAGTCACAGGAACTTTTCCAATATCATTTGTGTCTACTTAACACATGCCAACTTTAGCTCACAGACAGATGCTTGCACGAGCGCACACACACACACACACACACACACACACACACACACACACACACACACAGAAGCATACATCAACAAAATTAGAAACACAGACATATGCACAATTCCCACAAGGAGATGGATGCTGAGCTTAGAAATAGCTGTTTGTGTACAACATACCCAGGCACTCTCACAAAATGACCCATGTCCATTTCTCTGAGCGTCAGTCCAGTCCATTCTGCTTGTCTCTCTCCACTGGTCACGCTGTAATTACTGTAATCACCCAGCTGCAGCTAATACTTATTTCATTACCGTTTGAAGAAAGCTAAAAAGAAAACACGCAGTGTTTTTCACTGAAGTCGCTTTGAGCAGAATAAACCTACCATTTTATCAGCGACAGAATTCACAGTTCGTGTAATACTTCAATCAAGAGGGCCTTTAAATAGTCTGAGCGTCCAAATATATGTAATTTTGTCTATGGAGGGGGGAAATCTCCTAAACGACAAGGCAGGCGGTCTGTGTCATACTGACAGTTGCAAGTCACATAGGCCTACATGTTAATTGAACGAATGTGTGCTGGAAAACAAAATGTATAATTTGCTGTAACGTGGCACACGTATTTAAAGCAATAGTCAGCCCTTGCGTTTTGTAGGACTAAAACGCGAAAAGAAAAGCATCACCTCCCCTTGTAGACACTTTTGACGTCCAACTGAGTCACCGCTATTTACATGGTCAGTGTATTTTTTAAACGTCGGCGAGTAGTTCTGATTTGCTTCCAACAAACCGCAGTGCGCTACGTTTTAGGCCACCTAAGCAAATTAAGATAAACTTTCATCCCGATAAATCTGACCACTTAAAACAGGGCTTTGCAATGGAAAAACTGGACAAAAACTTTGCGAAACCAAACCGCTTTGCAACAGTTGGGGATCAACAACCGACTGACGAGGCTACAAAATATAGTCAGATGGTTTCTTCATCGCCTCGTCCCGTTTTTCGGTTCAATTGAAAAACAAATTATCATCGACTAATTATTTCACATAACATCAAACTAGCGCTACAACAGTTAATGACAACAAGCTTACCTTAGTGAAGGTAGTATCTTGTACGGTGCCCCTCGCAGTAGTAACAATGTAATATTCAGGCTGTGAAGTCTTTTAGCACAACCGATTCCGTAAAGCACGGAATATTGGAACGCAACCTTTCGTCGAGCCTAGTAAAGTCCAAGCTGGAATAACACCTTCATTGATCAGAGTTTCCACATTTTCGAGCATAAAAAGCATTTAGTCATAGCGTCTTTGTCTCCCCATGTTTTCTTTCCAAACAACGAGAAAACGAGAAAGATGCTGGTGTCAGTTTACATAGCAGAACTCTGTCAGTTCACTCCCCTCGCCAGGTTTTGCCGCTGGAGAGCGCATAAAGGATGAACGTAGCATATGATCCAGATTGACTTTTAACATTTGCACGCGGTCCGTATCTCCAAAGTCCCGGTGCGTTAGAATGATTCAACGCAAATTAAAAAAAACGACAGAATACGGCTGTGGCTGTGACGCTGGCTTGGCGTGGCGCTGGAGAGCCTGTGAAATGTAAGACCACTACTTTCGTTACACTGCAGTGAGCTGCACTCCCCTTGATGAGTATCGCTGTGCGAACTAGGGCCAGACCAATACAAAGACATATCCCCGCCCATACCCCTGTCCGGTACCGGGCAACGGGTGCAATCTGATTATCTATGATTTAATTTCATGAGATTGCATAATTTCAATAATGGTGATGTCAATAACACTGACATTACCTATTCTGTTAACAGCGATCACATTGAACATATCGCCTTGCAATATATTTTATCAAAGGTATAGGCTAATTTAAAAACTAGCTTTTTTCATGGTGATATAAATTAGGCTACATCCACATATAGAAACCCTCAGCCTGCTGAAACACAAGTAAACAAACACAATGTAGAATTATAATTCAAGATTAGGATGAAAGATTATGACGGAGACATCCACTCTTTAAATAATCCTTTAAGATTCCAGTACAGTTGGATTAAAAAGGATTGGTGCAAAAAAAATAAACTCTTGACCATGATTGTCTTGTTTTTGCAAGACCACTGTTTAAAATTCATATGAACCATTAATGCTGGTAATGAAACTATAGGCTACATAATATTCTGTAGCAAGCTGATTATTCCAAGATGATATGATGTTTTTTCCTGATAAACCCGTAGTAATTCAGGGGAGTGACCTATATTAGTTATGATCAAAACAATATTGAAGTCTGAGCAGACAAGAGTAGAAGTTTGCAACAGAAATGTCTTTTGTTCCTCCTTAATGTGACTAATCCACCTAATCAGATAAAATGAACATTGCCTAGGTGTTTCTTTAGATATCACGCTCCAATTGCACATTAATTTTTCACAGATTAACATCTTAGGCTGCAAACATCATGCGCATCTGTTCTTGCCTGTACAACACTAGCATCCACAATGAACTGCACAGTCCAGGGTCAAAGGAGAATGAGAAAACCTCCACTGTGATGTACAGTCTTGGTCCAGTTCCAACCACAAAATGTAAATGAGAGTTAATGGCCAAGACAAATGAAAGCAAGCTCCTGTGCACTACTGTCCAATGTGCCCCTGACAGATTCAACAGGACATCTTTTAAAGGTTCCCAATTATACCCAAGAATGGCGAAATTATCTCCATTTGCCAATTAGGTAAATACTAATTATAATTCAGTGGTTGAATGCCTCTCTGAAGCTGAAGCAGGCACTAGTAGAAGCTCTTGTCAGCCAAGGTGAAGTACGAGAACAAAACATTCTTAAAGGAGTGTTGTGTAGAGGATTGCATGAATTTTTGGATAGAGCAGTCATACAGAGGTTCTTCAATGCGATTATAAATAAGACAGTAACACACTATGGATTAAAACAATGCAGTATGTTTCGTAAAATATCATGGTAAATTGCCCATTAAATTCTGTTCAAAACCTTTCATAAAAGCACAATAGGAAAATGGGTGCCACTGTTGGTCTGTTTTTCAACTTCATTTTATGAAAAATAAACAGCTTTAGGATTTTCTACAACATAAGAAGTTACATATTATCAAATGATCACTGGGTATTTCAAGCAATCATTTGTTGGATAAGCCGGCAGTAGACATCATCGCTACAAGCACAAATAGTGCTGTTTTAAGTCGGTGCTTGTCCGATTACTGCCTGCCAATGCTGCAAAGCAAGCAAATTGATCAGACTAAGCCTCCTATTCCATCCTGATGCTCACCCTCAAGCTGAAAAAGATCAACACAAGATCAGCGTTCACACCCCCAAACACACACACACACACACACACACACACACACACACACACACACACACACACACACACGCACACACTCAGCCCCCCAAGCCTGGAACATTACACTGGCAGTAAACATCTCCACTGCCTAAACAGAGTAATCATCGGGCATCCCTGGGAAAATGCCGCCCCTATCCACCACTCTGAAAGTGTCTGGTCTTAGACACAATAAACCCAACAATGGTGATGGCTGAAGGATTCATTTTGTAAGCGATTCAATGGTTAGCGGGATCGAGAGCGTTTGGCTCAGCAGAGGGAATGATGCCTGGATTAACGTGCCCATTGCACAAATCAGGTCAGTCTTCCCTGCAACAACAGGGGGATTTGAGTTTTATTGATGGGAGCTAAACCTTGAAGAGATTCACTTTTTTAAGCAAGACAAAAAATCCCTGGATGGAAGATCCCCTTACTTGAAATGCAGAATCACAGTTTAGGTGGAATTTACCTTCTCGTTTTTTTTTTCCATCTTGAGGCCAACGGGGGGGGATCCAATCAAGGTTGAGAGTGAGTCATGCTCCTGCTCGCCTGCCGAATGTGGCACAGGAGTCTGACAAATGTGGAAACTAGGCCAGGACTCAGAGGTAGGGTAAGACTCGTTATAACAAAGTTCAAAGGTCACGTCCCAGGTGTGGGACAGGCTGCAGGTATAACACCAGTGCTATGGCTGGCTCCTTTCCCACTGCAGTCTTTACCACACAAAAGACACAGGGGCCGTAGAAACAAAACAACAACAAAAAAACAGAACAGCGAGACGAAGTGAGTGAGGAGAGAGAGAGAGATACGGCAAATAAACAAATGTGCATCCAAACAGTGTCTCATTACAAATCACAGAGCATAATTGGTGAGCATTGGGACACATGCACGTGTTGGACTGCATTCTGCATGAGGAAATTCATTTGGCATGACAGCCAGGTTATACAACGATCCGCTTATTGAAGGCTACAAGCTGATTTTGTTGTATCTTTGTGTTTCTGTTTAGTTTTTTTTTCCCTTCCTCATGTTTGCCACTGTGTTCTCCTGGTATTATAAATGTAAATGAATTGGCACAGCACTGAGGGCTGGGTGGTGTGTGTGTGTGTGTGTGTGTGTATGTGTGTGTGTGTGTGTGTGTGTGTGTGGGGGGGGGGGGGGGGTTACACTGGCGAGCTGGCAGCTTGCTGGCTTAACCTCAGGGTTAGAGAAGGCAACTGCTGCATTTGTAGGAAATCAAAGCCTATTCCCCTATGGGTTAGCAAGCTCATATCTTTTGATAAAAATCAATCTGCTTTGACCAACCTCCCCACCCCCACCTCTGGCAGACAAGGATTTTAAATTAAAGAGGTACTCTTATTTTGGAATATAAGGAGGATGGGTTTCTTGCACTGACCTGAAATGTAGATACATTCCTGAACACGCCCCGATGTAACAAGACATGGGCCGAAATGATTTGAAATGATAAATGAGATTGAGTGCTGATATAATGAAGCTCGTGGATACCGGTCGTCTCAACAGAATCATCGTTTCCACTTCAATAGGACTCGCTGCAACATTAGCTCTGTGACAGCAACCTGTCTGCTTAAATGATGAGCTGTCACATTGCATTACATTTATATTCCACGTGTAAACAGTGAAAGAACCCAGCTAGAGGGAAGGAGGGGTGGGGTTGGGGGGGGGGGGGGTGGGTGTGCTAGCACCCGAAAAAATCTTTCATCATGGCAGGAAGCCGTCTGCATGGAGACAAGCAGATTGCCTGAGCTACATGAGCAAGTGCGAGTGTTCCTTTGCACCCTTGTCTTTCTAGCTAGAGGAAGAAATCACAGAGCGGCACAGCACAATTCAATCTAGCAGGTGAGTCTATTTTAAAAACAATGATGGTGCTCAAAGTGAAATCATCCACACAAATGGGCACATATGGCATTTAGCTTTCAATCCTCTGGGACAACATCCCATGTTTACAATAAAGGGGCGTGCAGTGAGAGTACATAAACACATCGAATTAGCGACTAGAAAGGCATTATGATCTTCAAATTCACTTCAATCGACATGTCACAAACAGCGCCCGGGAACAATCAATAATTTATAAATAAACACTGGCACACCATCCGGACTTCGAAGGCCCCACAAAGAGACTATCTGACTAGTTTATATAATCCAACAGAAATGCAACTGGACTGGCTGATTAGTATGTGCGATATAGCCCAATCGTGCCGTATGTCGACTCGAGTGGTGCAGTGCTATGCTAATTTTCCTTCTGATGTAAATGCAAAGTTTTTCTGCTGTGCTTGACTCTACTGGAGTGTGTGTGTATGTGTGTGTGTGTGTGTGTGTGTGTGTGTGTGTGTGTGTGTGCATGCATGCATGTGTGTGTATGTGTGTGTGTGTGTGTGTGTGTGTGTGTGTGTGTGTGAGAGAGAGAGAGACAGAGGGAGAGAGAGAGAGCTTAGTAGCTCCCTGGGGCCAGCGTTGCTCTGTGGTGTTTCAGGAACAGTGAAAAATGCTGAGGAAGGCAGCCTGGAGACTCTGGGGACAGCCAGCATCTCTCAGCCTCTGAGCACCTCCTTCCTCCGCACAACCAGTCAATGGCAGTATCCCTGTGGTAATGAGCCTCAGCCCCACCACACTTCACTACACCCTCTGGGGCTGTGTTCCAGAAAGTTCTTTGATACACACATGCACAGAAAAGGGGATTCTGATGGGGTGCAGTTAATTTAAAAAATCTACTGCCTTGAGAGACTCCCCCCGCTGACCCCTGAAAGTGAATGAGGCTTTAAAAAAGTCCCTGCTACCACCCACAGTCACCAGCAAAATCGTTTTTGTAAAGCAATGTAATTGAAAAATTAAAATTGGATGCAAATGATCTCTTGATTCAAAAAGAAACTGAACTCTCTAAAACAAACAGGCTGCATTAAAAAACACTTTTTGCCTCCTCTTGGCTCCTTATATTCTGGGTGTGGGCTGAGGAATGTGTTTGCACACATAGATTATACTGAGCATTTGACTTCAATTGAGTTTTTTAGACCTGGTAAAACGAAATAAAAATTTGGCAGCGGGCTCAAATGAAATGGAATGTGTGATGCTGTGCATATTCAGAGAAATGCGTCAGATGCTGGGGCGGGAAATGTCAACCGTGTAAAAAAAGTGTTTTTCTACTCTTTGTGTGTATACCTATATCACTCACTACGTGTGTGACCTGTAGGTGTGTGTGTTTGCGTGTGTGTGTATGTGTGCGCGTGAGCGGATGTGTGTATATCAGAATTACACATCACCCACGTGAGTGCCACCAGCTCTCAGTGAGCGATACCCAAATTACTCTGCCAATCCATACAGGACAATATTGAGCTAATTCAATTCGAACCAATTGAGGATACTGGAATGCAGTGAATGGCTTTGATGTGATTTGTCTGCCTATTTGTGCCACTTATGCGCTACGGCACCGCCTCTGAAGGGGACTAATTTCACAAGTCCATTTGAATCAGCGCTCAATGACAACTATGTCAATGGCTCGCCAACAGAACCCATTTTTCGTCTGTTGCAAGAGTCCCATCACCACCACCCCTGCTTCCCCTCCGTCCCCACCCTTGCCACTCCTTGGGGGGGGCATGCTCTGCTGGCATGGCACTTGGTAGTCTGCCCACATTCTGAGCAGTTGGGAGCGGGCACAGAGCAGGTCTTTCTCTATCGGAGATGGGGATGGGATGGGATGGGCTGGGCACGCAGGCAACTGGCACTCGGCTGAATTCCACAGCGGCGAGGCGGCAGATCGCCGAGGCACCCATCCTCACAAACCCCCACAAAGGGCAAGTTACCGAGCCGTGCAAAATGCACCAAAGATGCACCCATTTCCTTTAAAAGCCATCTGGCGCCGGGCAGAATCATTATTTATGCCAATCACGTAGTAGTTTCCTGCTCTCAGGCTGTTAATAGCAGGTCTCCCTCTCTTGACAAAAAGTTTTGGTCTGGAAAATAACACAATAGAAAATGACTCCATTAAATATCATCGCTTCAGCTGTTTGTCTTTCAAAACTCAACCAGCATATGACAGGACACTACACTTGTGCAGACACTTGACCGCAATTTTATCAACAGTGAGAACAAAAATCCCCCCCCGTTGCATTCTGCTTTGAAACAGGCGGAAGGGAAACCTACAAACAGAATTCTTGAGAAGTCCACCACGGGACTCAGAAAGCCGTGTAAGCATTTGCATTAAAAGGCGTGCGTGGGGGTGGGGGGGGGCTGGGAGTCTCACAAAAATCAATGGAGTTCATAAAATCAGCCGATAAAAACACAACGAGCGCTACCAGCCACTTTTCCACCGACCACGCGAGCCTGGTGCGGCCATACTTAGGCCCCATTGTTGTTGCCAAACTTGTTTAAAATGCCAGCACGTCATTAATACCCACACACTCTGATTCACTTCTCAGGCCCCACTGGTGCCTCAGACACAAACACACACAACACACACACACACACACACACACACACACACACACACACACACACACACACACACACAAACAAACGCTTTGTGCTGGTGTCTACCCAGTGAAGACGGCTCCTGAAATGAGCTCTCTGTCAGGGAGTATGTGTAACAGCCGGTACTGTATATTACAGTACAGGCGCTCTTTGTGCCAGCCATGAATTGTGCTTTACGGCCAGTTAAGATGCCCTTCCCCCTGCAGCCGATCTAATAAAGGCAGGGATTATTATTAAACCGTAATGTATGGCTGCTGACTTTACAAGCTCCCTCCCCGCCCCAGAGTATGGAGAACTGTGTCAAAAAGGAGCTCCTGAGCGCAGAGGAAACATCTTCAAAACCGTCGGCGCTTGGGCCCCTCTGCCAGCAGGGAAAAGAAAACAGGCCAGTGGGCTGCTCGGTTTTGCCTTTTTTTGTTTTCCTTTTTTTTATTCTTTCTTTTTTTTCTGGAAAATGAAACACGTGTTTAGAAATCACTAATTTCCACACGTTTGACTAGCACTTAGTTTTAGCAACTTTTAGCCTCTTTTTAGCCTCTTTTTCTGCGACTGGTCGTTAAGGCCACGGAGAGGTTTTTTTTTTTCTTTTCTTTTTTCGAGAGTACCGGTTTAGAAACTGCAGCTGCAGAGACTGCGGTGTGGCTGTGTGTGAAGTGTGTCAACTTCAGCTTGGTGTGATTTTAGCCCAGTTGGCCGGCCTCTTGGCTCCAGCACAAGGCAGCCCCCGGAGCCTGGGGGCCTGTGTCTGTGTGGATGCGAGCAGTGCGAGGGGAGGCTGGCCGCGTTAGGTGCCTGAGCGAAAGTGAGGGATCCCCTGCGGACGCAGGCA
>NC_055964.1:16414528-16437028 GCF_018492685.1 Alosa sapidissima
CTGTGATGGCCCGAGGCTTGTTTCACTGTGCCGCTCACTCCTCCTCTTCCTCCTCGCCTCGCTCAACCCCTCAGACTTTAAAAAAAACCTGCACCCCCCCCCCCCCCCACCCCCAAAAATAAAAATAAAAAATAAAATAAAACAGAGAATAATAATCATAGTCCTGCTAGGATGCTGATAACGTTATTTGTGCATCCCTCAAACACGACGCGTCCGACAATTTCTCTGCGAATCCGCATTTTCGTTCTGCATCATTTGAATAATAACCTTTCAAGCTTCATTATAGTCAATAAAATTATATCTTTCGCCAGGCCCTGTCGAGCATTAAAGAGCTCCAGGGGAAAATCCGGGGCCAGAGAGTCGAGCGAGACAATGGAGAGGTGCATGTAAATAATTGATGTGTTTATGCGGTATTGCTGCCCTACATAGGCTACGAACAGAGAGAAAAAATGCGTGCCAGCTATTAACACTTGGCAGCGAGACTGCGGACTGGGACCAGGCACCGCAGAAGGCAGCGAGGGGGGAGGGGGGAAAGGTGAGGACACAAGCGGTTTGTACACTCACCATAAACTGCTGGAAGGGTCAGAGTCAATCAGGGCTGGTCAATCTCTGAAGGTAGTCACCCATGTGTTCAAGACTCTGAGAGAACATGATTTGGTGAACAGAGAAGGAATGGACTTTTATAACGTGTAAAAATGTTAGGCATCCATTAGATTTGTTGTTTTAGCAATGTTATGAGGATATGTTTATTTCTCATTGTCTTTATTAGAATTCAACCAGAAGATTGAGGGAATATAAAAAAACAAACAAAAAAAGCATTTCAGGTTCAGGTTCTATTCTTTTGCATCCATTCGATTGGTTGTTTTTGCAGTGTTATAACGACCAATCTCCCAAGGGGGAAGCTGAAGCCGATTGGTACTGGTTCTGGCTCTAACACATTGATTAGATTAGATTAGATTCGATTCGATTCAACTTTATTGTCCGGGGTATCCACGGAGTCTTAAAAGTATTGAAAAAGTTTTAAATTTAACGTTGTCAAATTAAGGCCTTAAAAGTATTGAATTTTGTTGACTGTCTTGAATTTTATTCACTAGGTCTTATTGATTTCCGTAGAGACCATGATATTGTAGATCCCAAGGGGAAAATGTGCATCTCTTCAGAAAAAATAAACAAACTATCGCTTTTATTTTGAAACTTGTATTCACGGCTCTCCTCCCTCAGTCATTCACGCCATTCTAAGGGTGGGATAGTTGAAACTTTGAGAATTAAATATTCAAAACGAGTAAAAAAACGAGTAAATTAGCATAGCAATATATCATGTTTTCTTCTAATGTTGTAAACATTATCAATATTAGACCGCTAATACGTTTGCAGTAAGTGACATAAAATGTTTTAGCCTAAAAAACGTGTGGCATCGCTTAGAGCACCTTTAACATGTAATGTGAACACTGTTTTCACAACATTGTTAGTTAAACAAACTCACTAGCACAATCTGGAAGTAGCCTGGGCTGTTAACAGATATCAAATCAACTTTACAAATTAGTAAACCCTAATTTATATGTTAGCCTGAAAAAGTGTCTGTCTCAAACAAGTTTATTTGTTATCTGATTTGTTCCAACAAATATGCATATCTTATCATGCTCACTCTAGTAGGCTATGCTAATAAATGTCCATAAGGCATATGGCATCTTCAAAATTGCCTGATAATTCATACTCAGAAATAAATTGTCTTTGTTTTAAATAAAAACTCATGCAGATTGCACACACCTAAATTCTATTTTATGTGAAGAGTAGCCTTTATATGTAATTCGCAGAGCAGGAATGAGAACTGCAATTGTCTGGGGGGAGGGGGCTGTTGAGGGGCATGAGAAGTGGTATCAGAAGTGGGAATGAGATGATGACACTTTGACAGATCGAAGATCTCATTGAAAAGCTACAGCTGGAAGAGTTCATTGCTGTGGAAAATGTGTGGCCAAAGGTTTCTATTCAAAGAGCCTTGATGAGGCAAGCTGACACTGTATTACCACCTGGGAATACAATGAAGAGGGTCACCGGAGATGTACAGTACTTCCCAGGTGGCTCCTCCACTTTGCGCCCTGCCAAAATGCTCTTGACACAGCAGCGTCAGTTTTATGGTGAGCCACGGTCAAGTCAGCAGCTGATCTCCAGACCCCCGTCGTAGCTGTTTCTACCAGCAGCTATTGGCAGGCCAGGCATGCCCATCAGTGGCCTGGGTGGGGAACGACAGCTCCATCAAGAGCTTCACCCTTGGGTGATTGGTCATTATAACACTGCTAAAACAACAAATCTAATGGTACCTTGAGACTTAAATTGGACTGGTATCATAACAAAAACAACATTTTATGTGTATTTAAATGGCCTACTGTGCACATATTTCCTGTGTTCTCTGGTCATATTCTAATTAAAAAATTGAGAAATTGGTGTCTGAGACATTTGTACAGTAGATCGTCCTCCCCATACTGTAAGTCCCCAGAAGCTTGAGATAAGTCCTCCCCACCATCTAAAGTTGGTCTGAACTTCTAGAGAGAACTTCTAGTGAACTTCTATATTTGTGTCTTCATTGCAGTGTGTCCAGATCCCTTCAGTAATAAGCGTGGGCTTGTAGACTGCAATTATGCGTTTGCAACCTGCTATCAGGGGAATATGTGTGTGATTGATTTGAATTTGTTAACAGAGCAGTCATGGGAAGATGAGATAGTTGAAGCTGGGTAGCTGTATGGGAGTTTGTGCAAGTTTAGAAAACTTTCAAGGAGAGCATGTGGACTGATCTATACACACGAGCTATCTGCTGCTCATCACCATTTGGCTCGTCTGGGACAGGGAATGGAAAGTATTTGGGATCGAATGAAGGTCGCTTTTTCACCAGCCACTGCATTGTCCGAGTTGCCTGCGCATCCCAGCAACAATCGAACATCCCAGCCGAGCCTTCCTCTCCGGAGCGCTGACAGAGCCAGTTTCTCTCCTTTTTGCATGTCTCTATTTCTCTCCCTCTCCAACTTTATCTCCTTCTGTAACCCAACTCGCTTTCTCTCTTCTCTCCTCTCTCTCGTTCTCTCTCTCTCTCTCTCTTTTCTTACGCCTCTCACAATGGCCTGGCTCGGATAGACAAAGCACAGCTGTCTGCCTTGCCTCTCTATGGGATGCCCAACCCCCCTAAACCCCCCCCCCCACCCCACCACTCCGCAACCCCATCCCCCCAACATCTGCTGCATCCACTCACTTGCATCCTGGGCTCGGACAGGCGTGGGTCAAACCAATCTCGATGCAAATTATAATGACTTCCTGTCGCCCGGCCCCACCGTCACTGCTGCCCCCAGCCCAACCCACTCACCCGTCTCACCGCAGCGACGGCGGCGGCGGTGGCAGCAGCAGCAGCAGCAGCAGTTTCGGCTCAATGGGCCTCTGTTCTCCACAAGCTGTTGTCCCGCTCGCCCACCCCGGCAAGCCCACCGCCAGTCTGAGGCCTACCCACAAAGCAGAGAGAGAGAGACACACACAGAGAAAGGGAGTGAAGGAGTGAAGGAGAGACAGAGAGAGAGAGAGAGAGAGAGAGAGAGAGAGAGAAAGAGGTGTGCATTTAAAAACTAACTATGCTGAAAACCTCCCTTTTGATGATTGTGAAGAGAGAACCAAAAACACCCCACAACAGAACGTCCATTTTAGCATTCACTCCTATTCATCGTCTTCTCAAACGTAGTCCATCATTTCATATCCATAACCCATAAATGTTTTTCAATATACTTTGCATCTATTTCTATATATAAATATATAAATAGCCAGCAGTCGTTTGTCTGGGGAGATAATCACCCCTAGTCATTTGAGTCGTAGCTCAGCCCAGTGGGGGATTTTAGACAGACCCTCTCATTACAATAGCACTTCTTTAATCACTTCTCCATGCGCCCGTCTGTATCAGATACTGAAGCGACTCTCCAGACAGGATCTGAAATCACTGAAGGACCTGGGCTGACTTGTGGTTAATGTACACACACACACACACACACACACACACACACACACACACACACACACACACACACACACACACAGACAAACACACAGTATCTCCCTCTCAGACACAAATGCTCTGCCTCTTCCTCTTTCATCTGTTTTCACACACACACACATTCACTTTCTCTCTTTCCAATATTTTACACACACACACACACACACACACACACACACACACACACACACACACACACACACACACTTCACACACACACACATACACACACACACACACACACACACACACACACACACACACACACACACACACACACCGCCCTCCTGCCTCGCATCTGCTCTCCTCTCATCTTGGCCGAGAGGGAAAAGGAGGACATGATGTCATATTCGTCTCAACATGTGCCTGTCTGAAAATAGCCGCGGGGCCTTCTGAGCTACAGCGGTGCGAATTGACAATAAGTGGAATCCAGCGAGCCGCCCCACAACTGGAAAGACACAGCAGCAAGCAGTGGCGAAGGAGACCCGGGATCCCACATCATCATCACACACGGTTAATGTCATTCTGCACGGGGACGGTCCCCACAATGTGTGACACAATGCAGCTGTTGCTTAATGCACTGCGTGCTGGTGAAGGCACTGAGACAATGCAGCAGGACCCCTGCGGGCCCAGCCAGCCCAGCTGCATTCATGGCACTGAGTCAGCAAGTGTGGGTGTGTGTGCTCGTGTGTGTGTGTGTGTGCTCATGTGTGTGTGTGTGTGTGTGTGTCTGTGTGTGTGCGTGTGTGTGTGGCTGCTCATGTGTGTGTGTGTGTGTGTGTTCATGTGGGTGTGTGTGGGTATGCTCGTGTGTGTGTGTGTATGTGTGTGCGAGTGAAAGAGAGAGAGAAGGTCTTTCTTTCATTGGGTCTCTGTTTATGTGTGAATGTGAGTGGGGTCTTTTTTGTGATCGTGCCTGTGTGTGTGTGTGTGTGTGTGTGTGTGTGTGTGTGTGTGTGTCTGGCTATAATGTAATTGAATGGGCACCACACTAAGCCTCTGGCAATGCTGTGTGGAGGGATGGCACTGCCGGTTGGCACTAGAGTGGGTAAGGGTGGGGTGGAATGGGGAGCGGGGGTAGGCAGCAGGCAGTGCTGGTGGTGGTGGTTGGAGGGATGGTGGTGGTGGTGGTGGTGGTGGTGGTGGTGGAGAGACTTTTCTGGTGTATTAGGCGTGGGGGGCCTCCAGAGTGTGAGGTTGTGGGAGAGGGCAGACACCGTAGCCTGGCTAGGCCCCTGGCATTGATGCCGAGGCAGCCGATTGGCAGTTGATGGGCTTGGGGAAAGGGGGAGAGGGGAAGGTAGGGTGGGGTTGGGGGCATTTAGTCCAGAAGTGCGGATTTAGAGGTGTTGAAGGTGGATGAACGCCTGTTTGTATACCCCCCCCCCCCCATCCTGAAAATGTGTGATGTACAATTCCCCCCCTTTCCTGTCCCCTCTGGCCAGCCTTGCCTTTGAACCGGTGAGGCAGAGGAGGCGCGAGACCTCGCCATGGCTGCTGTGTGTCCTACAAGCGGCTAGAGCGCAGAGAAATGGATTAAAAAATAGGAAAGTAGGTTGGGAGGAAAAATGGACTGAATTAGAACAGGACCCTGGAGAAGGAGATCAAGAAGAGAGGAGGTGGGAGGGAGAGAGGTAGCGAGGGATAGGAGAGAAAGAAAGATAGAGAGAGAGAGGGAGAGGGAGAAGGAGAAAAGGGAAGACTGAAATAGAGACAGGAAAGACACTCAGATGGAGGAGACAGAAAACAGAGGGCTGGAAAACAGATGGAGGAGAGAAGGAGACAGTGAAGAGGAGTGTGGAGAGAGAGAGAGGGAGAGGCGGAGGTAGAGAGCACAGAGGAGGCAGGAGAGGCAGTCACCCTGTGCCACTCCGACAGAGAGAAATACAGATGTGAGTGAATAATGGCTTGCCAAGTAGACATTGAGAGCAGCATGACTTTGTTGTGTTGCGCGGTGTGTATTTTGGTGTGTGATACATATTGTGTGTGTATGTGTGCTCTTGCTGTTGTTCTGAGTGCGTCACTGTGTGTGTGTGTTTGTGTGTGTGTGTGTGTGTGAGAGAGAGATACACAGTATGACACTGCAGCAGTGATGGTCTGATCATAGTCATTTTTCATTGGCCGTGAGTGCGCACCCCATAGTCCTCGCACCCATTAACTGGGAGGTAATGACAAGGTCGAAGTTAAGTGCATTTGTAGGGAGCATGAAGACAGCAGGCACATAGTTACTGCAAAGAGCAAGTCACACACACTCCAAGACAGAGATTAGATGATGACCTAAAATCAAGCTGCACTGGATTAGTTATTTAATGGCTCTTAATAGAGACCTTTTCTACTTGTCCAGAAGTCATTGAAATTGCCATTGCTAAATAAATAGCTAGAAGTAAATAGCTTCAGTCAGAAAAAAAAGTTCAATTAGGTTTCTATATGGGACTCTGGGCTTTGAATACTGTGGAAGGATCTAGAAACGAGATCATTTTGCTGGAAGAAAGAAACTTGAGGACTGACCATTTCAACAAGAGGAAACGAATCCGGAAATTGCATTTCCCGGCAACCTGGAAAGCTCAACCAGGAGAACTTTGCTGTTGGACCTCTAGCTGAGTTCTTCTTTTTTTTTTTGTTAAGGGCCGTGTGCCAAGTACTAAACCTTTTTTTTCCTGGTGGTTCCTCCTGCACAGAACTGTCTTTATTAAGAGTGTGAGGCCTGTCTGGCGTCTCCATGGGGTCAACTACTGATGAGCGCATTAAGGGCCGCCCTTTGCTGCTCATCTCTGACTCAGCGGATCAATAGGCGGCTTTGTGGTGGGCCGGGGGCCCCGGCGTGATGTCCCTGGGCGCTGTGAGATGTTGTCCAGAATGCAGGAGGTGATGTAACTCTCATTAAGCCGCCCGCAAGAACAGGGATGAAGCCCGGTCTTGTGACCGTTGTAAGAGAGGAGATAAGAGAGCGTGGGGAGCAGTCCAGTGGGGTCAGAGGAAGAGCTCAAAGGGTTGGGTAAAGGATGGTGTGAAGGATGGCGTGTTTGTGCTACATCAGGGGGTTGTCCTCAGGTGGTTCCACCCATGCTGGTGACCTTTAACCTTTATGAGGTGGAGATGGGGACACACTTAGCATACTTTCACACTCAGCATACTTACCCAAGCAGCCATCAAGATCATCCTTTCCATCGCTCTGCCAGAAAGAGCACTTAACATGCACTTACTGAGTATCACCAGATGACTCACTCTCTATCTTCCATTCACGAACACATGCATAAGCACACACACCGTCCCACACATACAGTACATACACACAGACACACACACACACACACACACACAGACACACACACACACACACACACACACATACACACATGTATGCAGGACCACAAGGTCTCCCACTAATTCATTAATGAGTCAGAGGGTCGATTCTGGTCAGTACAACCGAGAAAAACATCCCGCTTTCTCATATTTCCAGAAATGAACTGTACAACTATGAGTTTCTTTCACAATGTTCACTATTCAGTATTCAGTTGGTTGCGCAACATCAAGTCAAGCCACTCACTCTATCCATCTATTAAATCACTGAACCACATTTTATCATTGACACCATTCAATACTTGAGTTGTGACCAACAGTATATTTACTCCTAAATAGTGCTTTTTTTATTTACAGTGCCGCAGTGGGGGGAACAGGGCAGAACTGGCTGTGTCTGGGACGGGCACGCCTGGCGTCTAGTGGCTCTGCCACTGCTGTGAGCCAGCATGGGCTAACCGGGCGCATTTACTGATCACAGGATTAAAGTCGCCACCGAGAGGCAAGGACAGCAGGCGCGTCAGCGAATGATTAGACTCTGCTAAGCCAATTGAGGAAGCGGGACCACAGCCAGACAGCCAAACAGAGACAGAGAGACAGATGGACCATATATATATATAGAGAGAGAGATAGAGAGAGAGAGAGAGAGAGAGAGAGAGAGAGAGGAGAGATGAGACAGAGAGACCAGAAGAGAAAGATCAAAAAAGAGGGAGATGAGGAAAGAGTGAAAGGGAGGGGTCAAGTAGCGGGAAAGATAAAGGCAGGGAGAGAGATGATAGGGAGCAAGAGGAAGGGTAAGATGAGAGAGAGGGGGGATACGGAAGCAGGCATAGCAGAAGGGACAAATAAAGGAGTAGAGACAGATCAGAAAATAGGAGTAGAGACAGGAAGTAGAGGAGAGAGAGAGACAGAGAGAGAGAGAGAGAGAGAGAGAGAGAGAGATGAGGAATATGGGAGAGATAAAAGCAGTGTTCAATAATAGGAGGGAATACAAAATTAGAGAAAGATAGTGAGTGGGAGGGGTAGAGGGATGAGTAAGAGAGAGAGAAAGAAAGAAAGGATGTGAGGGTGAGCTGCTGCTATATTTTATGCTAACTAGTGGTCATGGCCTGACCTGGCAGCAGCCTGCAGTCGTGCCAGAGAGCAGCTCAGACACGTGCTGCAGCCAGCGACAAGGGACACTTTCCATTAAGGCCCAGACAAACTGAATAGAGCACACAGCAGACTTCCCAATCGCACCAAGAGAAGGGCATTGAAAAGTTGCCTTTGAAGGCGCTGTCCAATATTCGCTACAGTAGACGTCCCATTGGCATTACAGAAGACTCAGAAGAATGGTACTCCTTTGATAAGGAATATCATTTCTTTTTAGGGTTTCTTAGCAGACTATAAATACAAACTGTCAGTCGTCATTTTGTGCTGCGTATGGATTGGAGTCCTGAATTTACCCCCTGATCATACCTTTAGAGAGGGCTGGAAAAAAACCCCATGAAATTCCCAAGTACAAACCCTAAAGTACAAACTAGCATATAACTTTTTATGATAAAGTTTTATGGTCTTCCACAAATCTGACTTTCTGACTAGTTTGTTGTTATCTAAGATCAGTGCTCCTTTCCACTGTGGAGGAGGGCCCCTGTAGGTCCCCCTAGGATGACTTAATTACAGCAGAAGATGAATGAGACAACGACATTGACCTAAACATGAGAACACATTCACAAGTGGGTCCTTTATTGGCGTCTCAGTCATTTTTTTTGTCTCTGCTTGCCAGCAACAGACAGACGGTGCCATTTCGAAAGGTTATTGGAGTCTGCGAGGCAGTTTCCTTGTGAGAGAACAAACAAATGCACACAGTCTCTCGCTCTCTCTCTCTCTCTCTCTCTTAAACACACACACACACACACACACACACAGCTTTAGTCACACAAATACACACAGTTTCATTCTAAGATGCACATGCACATGCACACACACACACACACACACACACACACACACACACACACACACACACACACACACGCACACACAAAGTTTTAGTCACACAAATACACATGCAGTCTCAGGAACACACACAAACATACACAATCTCAATCACACATACACACACAAACACACACACATTCGATGTGGCCTGTGTTATTCCTTTGTGGGGGTTAAGAGTGCCTGGTCCTTTGACAGAGCATGCGGAGTGACCTGGCACTGCACAGTACAGTGCACTCTCTCTCCCTCCCCACAGGAAACTCCCTGTATTGTTCCCTAATGGACAGATGATTACACTGACCTTCTCCTCAACCAGCAGAGAAACAGAGAGGGCAGCAGCAGGAGCAGCAGCTCTGAGCGGATGACGGAAGGAGATGGGAGGTGGTGGTGGTGGTGGTGGTGTAGGCCGGTGATGCTGATGGGGGGATGAACAGTAGAGAAAAGGAAATAAATGATCGAATGAGATGGCGGAAAAGGAAGACGGATATGATGGAGATCCAAGAGTGAAGTGGCGAGGGGGGATTGAGTGGGGCGTGCGATTTAACAGTGAGAGCCTTTGGGAGCAAAAACGTATTCAGTTATACAACACGCAATTGATAGAGCAAAGATGAGAGACAAAAGGGAGATATTGAGATCTAAATGGAGGGAAAATAATAAAGCCAGCTGTGAGCACAGCTATAGTCATTTGGGAAGGGAAAATAAATAAATAAATCACATACAGTACATCTATTAGCAGAGGGAAAATGAGGAGAGGTAGTGAATTATTATGATAGAGCACAACACAACAGGAGTCCTATCAAAACATCTGAGGAATCAAATCACTCTCACACTCTCTCTCTCAAATTAAAATTCAAATTCAAAGGAGCTTTATTAGCATGACTGTTTGTAAACAGTGTTGCCAAAGTCAGTGTTACAGATAACACAGTAGAATAACAAAAGAAAGAAAATAGACATACAGCAATGCGGGTATAACATGTGAACATAGAATAAATAATAGCATTTGAGTGAGTGAGTGAGTGTGTGTGTGTGTGTGTGTGTGTGTGTGTGTGTGTGTGTATGTGTGTGTGTGTGTGTGTGTGTGTGTGTGTGTGTGTGTGTGCGCGTGTGTAGGTCCGTGAGTACACACTCTCTCTCTCTCTCTCTCTTTCTCTCCCTCACACATATACACACATACACAGGCATGGCCACGCACGCACACACACACACACACACACACACAATCACACACACACACACGCACACAATCACACACACACAATCACACACACACACACACACACACACACACACACACACAATATCACACATATACACAGCAAGCACCTGGGGCCTGAGAGGGAGAATGATGAGGGCTGCACATGGCTGCTGTCGTCTGAACTCTTATCCCAGGGACTAAGTGGAACAAAATGCCTGAAATGAGAGCTCATGATAGGAGATGGCTGACGCAACGGCTAACAAACCTACCGGAAATAGAGCCCGGTTTGTGATCATGCGTCAGGTGCTAATTCATTTGGTGAGAGGCTGGTAGCGCTTTCATCTTCTCTTTGTGGAGTGCTGAAAGAAATAGGTGGGCTGTCTTGAGGAAAGTTTCCGGAGATGGAGTGACTCGACGGCAGTTCTTGATGTACTCAAGCCCCAACAAATCACATTCAGACACACCAGCTGTTGCAATGGTACAATTACTCTGCGGCAGAGTGAATTCCCTTATAGAAGATGTTGTCAATTATCCACAGAATTAACAGAACTTTATCACTGAAAAAGTGATCAAGTGTTTCAGTGTGTGTGTGTGTGTGTGTGTGTGTGTGTGTGTAGAGAGAGTGTGTGAGGGAGAAGGAGAGATAGAGAGAAACAAAGGCAAAGAAACGAAAAAAAGAGTAAGGAAGAGCTGAAGGGAATCAAACGCTAGCCCACAGTGGATATGCTGACTGGCAGAAAAAGGACTGCCAGGACACAGAACAGAGAAAGAGGGAGGAGACAAGAAAGAGGGGGAGAAAGAGAGATGAGAGAGAGAGAGAGAGAGAGAAGGGGGAGAGAGACAGGGAGAAAAATGAGTTCTTTGAGAGTAAATATGAGTCCCTCCAACATAACTTATCCCGAATGTAGCCTCAAACAGCCGTGTCACAGAGGTTGGGCCAGGGGAAGAGAGTGAGGGAGAGCAAGCGCGAAAGGATGAAGGGCTATTATACATTTTTCATTACGTTTCCAGGCGCAAAGCCACTTCAAAGACTTGCAGAGGGGTAGAGAGGGAGAGAAAGAGAGAGAGAGAGAGAAGAGTAGGCACAGGATGTTCCAATTAACTTCACAGTCATCTGTTGCCCCCCCCCCCCCTCCCCCCCCCACTCTATGCACTTCTCTGCCCTCTGTGTGTGTGCGCGTGTGTGTGTGCATGTGTCTGATGATGTGTGTATATATATGGCAGTATACTGTATAGCGTGTGGTGTGTGTGTGTGTGAGTGCACATAGGGTAACGTATGTCATGCCCACTCCCTGTGTCTTGTAAATCCATCACCCATGCTGGAGCAAAAGAGGTAACCAGAGAGAGAGAGAGAGAGAGAGAGAGAGAGAGAAGAGAGAGAAAGAGAGAGAAAGATAATTTTCTCCATATCAGACCACCCCCACCTGAAGCAGAGTTCACCAAGTGAGGAAGAGCTCTGAGATGAAGTTTAAAATGAAAATGATGACAACTAACGGAGAAGTTACTGGCAAAGACAGAAAAAAAAAATTGGGGGATGATGAAAGGAGAGACAGAAGAGAAGGACAGAGAGAAAAAAGATAGAGGGAAAAACCCCCACAGGGGTAGGGGAGTGTCTAAGAGAAAGGAAGCCTGAGGTTCAGCCACACCCCAGGAAGGGGTTAAAAAAAACACTCTTCTGTTCTCCGCCCTCCCTCTCGCTCTCCCGTTACTCTACTCTCCTCCCAGCTCTTCCGCCGCCCATTTTCCCAGACTCACTCTCTCTCAACGTGGCTATTCCCGCTCGCGGTGAGTCAACAGGAAGTAGCGAGCGATCCTCGCGTTACACGCATGCCCAACGGAGCCAGTCATCCCACCGACATAGCTTCCCAGTGACCAGTCGCTCTCGTGCAACCGGGCCATGCCGCTCTGCTTTAGTTCTGCTTTTTTTCAGGGTCTAAAGCTGGCCAACGAAACAGATGAAACCCTCAACAGATGATTCACACTGACTCAGAAAATGGGGGTGTACTGAATGTGATCCCATGACAAGGCATAAAGGAAATATGATCTGGGGGAACAGGGGAATGGGATCTCTGATTATTGTTCTTCAGCGTTTCAACACTCGGCTGGGTTCCATGACCCCCCCCCCCCCCCCCCCCCCCCCTCCCCCCCACCACTTGTTACTGAAAAGAGTTTTTGAAAAAAAAGAAAAGAATAAAGCAAAGAAAGAGAAAACAGAGATACCTTCAAATAGCCCCAGAGCAGAGTAATTCCAGCTGAGAATACAGCAGAATGGACAAATGAATAGCTTCACACACAATAACACAGTGGTACAGAACAGACAATCACATTCCCTAGAATGCTTTGCTTCCTGCCAAAAACGTTAACGGAAGTCATCAAAACACATAGGGAACACTATTACACTTGCTATTAGATTTGTTCAATCATTTGATGAAACTATTCATGGTCATAGCTGTCACTGCATTCATTATGTGATGCTTATCACATAATGGAGTCGTTGGTATATGACAAGCTGTCTTATAGGCCACAGTGTCATGACAACACATGTCACATTATGACAAATATGAGACCATGTATTGCTGAAAATACATTTGATTTTCCCAAAGCATGAAAAAAAAATGCTATTGTATTATTATCTATCTTAATGTGTTGAACCTACAGGCAGCTAGAAAATGTGAACTTCATGGTTGTGTTACACTGTATGTGAGTGTTTTTTAGTTTTTGGAATACATAAAACATGGTCTAAACCTGCTGTAGGCCTAAGTCACTCCCATGAAAGAAGTAATGATAATGAGTTTGAGGTTGAGAGGGATTTTCATTTGGCTATGAGTGCGGTGCGAGGCACAAAATAAGCTGCATATGGAGCTAAGAGTCACTTGGTCCTAGACAACCACTTGACTATTTGGATTAAAAATGTCCGTCTTGGAAAAGAAATCAGCCAAGTAAATCAGGTCTCTACTTGAAAGGTTCCCGAAATCCCATGTGGCATCTGAGCGTGAGTGCACACACTGCATTTTCATTGCTTGATATATGGCATAACTTACATGGTTGCACCTGGCATTTTTGTTCTGCGCTGCTCTCTGAATAAGCTTCCTCCACACTTCCCTGCCTCCTCTCTGCTTCACCTGCATTCACAAACATGAATACATTTTTAAAGTAAAGTAGAGACACACACAAATATTTCAACACCCCATACTGATGGTCATTTGAAATCCATTAGCTAAATTGGCTAATGTGAAAGTTTCCTCGACTATATACAAGCCAGTTCATTTAGAGGTAGCAGGATACTAAAACTTGATATCATATGAGCTGGGTAATGAGCTACCACTAGGCTACATTTCCGCAGAAGAATATATTTAAAAACTACAACAATTTGGAACAACAGACATCGATAGGTGGAAACAACAGCATAAAGCAGTTTAATAGCCTAAACACTGTGCGATGCTACACTGCAGCGTAGTCTACCACTTGCCATCCATCTTTCCATCAATCTGTCAATTCTGCATCCACTATAGGCCTCGGTACAACGACGAGTGGTGCAAAGCAACAGCGGGAAAAAGAAATTCGATTAACCACCGTCAGACGATAGGACCTATGCTGCAAATTGCAGTGCCCACGCCTGCACAAACCCTCAGGGATTTTTCCCCAACTTCCAGATGGCCAGTCTGTGCTTGATTTAGCTACAATTAAACTCAAACATCAAACAGGTGGGTTTAGTCACTGGGATAGCCTACCCTTGCATTTAAAAACAATGGTTAAAATGTGTAGGCTACTCAATAACTAAACATCTCAAACAAATCTCTTTGTATAACTTAGCAACATAGACCTAGGCTACTGTAAATTGGACATTTGGGTTTAAGAGTCTGATATTGTAATGTCATTCATTCCAGACAAAGTTGAAATAAGTCGTGCACTGCACTAGGAATTGGCTTAAGCTTATTTGTGAGGGATGCGAAGTCTGTTGTTTCCAAATCATTCAATAATATAAAAATGTTGCCTTCTTTAAAAAGAAAATATATGTAAAGAAGTCTTAATCTCCTGATCAGCTTAGTTATTGACTCAAATCATGACATAGTCTACCATTTAGCTAGTTCACTTTTTGAGATCCATATTTAAAACACACAACGCTCAACTATAACCTAACCCACTGATTTTGTTTCTATTCACATGCTGTTGTTTGATTTGAACTTTCCATGATTTGTCATTAGCCTATATCTGCCACATCATCAGTTTTATCAACAAGCGCACTCGGATAAGAATGATGATGAGAACTTACAAAAATATACCAATTCCTACCCTCAGGAAAGAATAATGACTGGAAAAGATCATGTCAGGGATGGAAGACCAACAAGTGTTGCTTTAGGTGTGCCTCTTGTTGACTGCTAGCTTGATCACTCCAGTGTTTCCCATACATTGACTTATCTGTGGCGGCCCACCACAATATCAACATTGCTGCGCTAATTTGTTAAAAACTGTTAATTCTGCAAACCTACCAACACAAATAAAATTTAATTCTGTGGGAAACACTGCACTCACTCATTTGCGCACACCAAAACTCAGATTCACCCAGCTTGGCAGCTTGGGGAGCCAGGGCTACCCCAGTAGCACTGCCAGACTTCTAGTTGATTTTTTACTGAGATTACACTTTAAAGTAAATTCACAAGAGAGGAGAGATTGAGAAAAAAAGATGAGCTGTAGGGCCTGGTATTGGAAATGAGAGAGGACACTTTAATTTGAAGTCTTGAAGTTTCACTTCACCAATTTGCCTGTTCCAAGTATGTGGATAAAGCCATGGAAATTTTAGCAGAAAGTCCTAAAGTCTTAATCATCAGCTGGACAAGTTAACGAAGTTACCAGCGAGAGTTGCAGCATTAACCAAGGACATGGCAGGTTCCAGCAAAAGGTAAGGAAGAGGTTTATTTTTAACCAAAGTAGCTCTACTGATCAGACCTTTCTTGATACTGTTAGCTGGTTCTCTTGTTTCCGTTCTTCTTCTTCTTCAGCGTAGTGCAGAGTCGGTGGCACGTCGGCAAGCGCAAGTATAAATGCGTTTTGGTGACATCACATATTGCGATTAAGTGTAATCGCAGCCTTTGCGGCTAGAAAATCGCGTTTCATCATATCGCGATATTATCCCAAATGCAATTAATGGTTCAGCCCTAGTATGTACATTTGTAAATAAATATACACTATAGATGGGATTCTTTCACACAAACATACGGGTATTTGTGGGCGTTTAAGGGCGTTTTTGGGAGGTAACCAGGTATGCCATGCTTTTGGAGGTGCAAACAAACTCTGCATTGCCATTGAGATAACAGAGTAAGGAACCAAAAATCCAATTGTTTGCACCTCCAAATGGGCGGTGACGTACGTATGTGATGCGAGTTTGTGTGAAAGAATAGGGTAGTGCAGTTGTGTGTGAAAGAATAGGGTAGTGCAGTTGTGTGTGTGTGTGTGTGTGTGTGTGTGAGGGGGGGGTCATCAGGGGGGAGTGGGGCCGGGCTAGTCTAGCTAGAATTTAGTGTTTATGATGTGTTTGTGATGTGACTCAAGCTCATCCAGTCACTCTAAATACGATTTGAATTGAGGCTCATTAGTTACTATCCAATATTCAATACAATGTTTCTTATAGTGCCACAGACACAGTGAATGTTTCAGGCTAATAATACCATAATAACATTAACTCAGAGCAGGTGTAAATTAACATGGGAAAACATTCACATATTTTTTTTTTATCCATTATTGCATAAAATCCAAGTTTTCTGCTGACATGAGGGCACATGAGGTAAAGTGAGAGGCTCAAAACAACTGAACTCTCATCTCGAACAAGACTGAGAAATGAGTTTCAGTTTGTAACAAAAGATGTTTTAAAGTGATAGAAAAAAACAAACTAATGAATTGACCTGGAACACACACATACGGCATTTTTTGCTTGTTACTGAGATGAATCATCATATTTGTCCCTTTTAGAATGCCTCTGCAGAAGACCACGCTTGGCCCTGCCAAATCGGTAAACACCAGTAAACAATTCCAAGACTCAGGGGTCGCATCAGGATTTGACCTGCTTTTAATTTTCGTCCGTGGCTTTTTGTTGCTCACCATTAGTATGGCAAGGAGCCATCCACTTTAGTTCAGAAAAGGTCAAACTCCCCGCACATTGCTATAGCTAATTAATTTGGCTAGTAGCACTTGAAAACATGATGGAAAGCCTCAAAAAGCCTCAAGATATCCTCCAGCTCACCCCAAAAACACTCATCTACTCACTTACATTGATGACCTAGCTCTCTCTGTCAGGCAAGAGTGTGTTACAGAGTCACTCCTTACCCATTCTCTATCAGTGTGAAAATTGAAGTAAACACAGTAACTTACTAATAGAAGACACTTAGGCAAGATAACGATTCACTGAATTTATTGAAGGTCTGTTAAATGTATTGGTCAAGGATCAAATTCAAGGTTAAGGTCGGCATGCAGCGATATGTAGTTATCCATGCAAGAATCTGTGGTTTAACAATGGGGTGAGCTTGCTGCAGTGGCAAAGAAAGAAAGCGCCCACGCTGGCGAATTAACAAGTGAGAAAACTATAGTCAGTGAGAATAAGTAATTTGAGCCCATTGTACACACTTAATTGTTACCTTTTACAGCAGATAAATAGCACTCGGAATGGCTGTTGGGCATGGCATGTTTCTCACGGCCTCATGGGCTTCAGTATACAACACTCACAGCATTTCTCCCCGACTTACTGGCGAAAATGCTATAATGTAAGCTTTAAGACTTTAATCATCTTATGACAGGTCTGAAATGTAATCAATTTAAGCAGAGGAAGTGGTGAAATAGAGTGAGTGTGTCGAAGAGATGCCTATCTCGATCCTCAGAACAATTGCTTTTTTCATATCAGTCTCAGCCACTCATTTGCCGCAGCCAATCTGGTTCTTCGCTTTTGTTTGATTCTCACCTCTTTCCATTTCTTTCTCCCCTCTCCTGTTTCTCTCCCTTTTTCTCTGCTCATCCCCCACCCTTCATTCATTCATTCTCTCTCTCTCTCTCTCTCTCTCTTTCTCTCTCTCGCTCTCGTTTTTAATATTTACCTTTGCTCTCCTCATCTCCTGGCACCTCTCTGCCTCCACCTTTCTCTCACTCTCCCGCACACTCTTTTCTCGCTCCCGTATACCACCCCCACCCTGTCATCAGATATCTGAGCCTGCTGAAGAAAAGCCTGTCTGACTTCAAACACCTCTCCGACTATTCTTCTCCTCCCTGTCTCTGCTACTGCTGCTGTAAGGGAGGTATGGCCCAGCTTGCAATATAAACCTCTGCTCGAAAAGCAAGTTGGGGGGGGGGGGGGGGGGGTGAAAGAGCCTGCTTCCATGTCTACCTTCACTCTTCTCGTCCCTCCTACTTTCCTTATCTCTCACTCTTTTTTATCCTTCTTCCTCCCTCACTCTTGCCCATCCCCCCCCCCACCTTCTGTGGTGTTGGTTTGCATTTGATGTGACTTGGGGCTGTTTTGTCTGTGGCCACACTTAATCAGGTTAGAGAGCGTAGCCAGATGCTCAGTAGTACCAGGTATCTACAGGGAGCCAGATTGGTGTTCATATGTCCAATTTGAATGAAATACCGAGGCCATTTTTTCCCCCTTCCTCTCCAACTCTGGTGAATAGTCTCTATTCTAGGCCATCTCCAAGCTGGAATTCAGTGGGGGAACACAACATTTTGTCGTTGCAATAACGAGCTACTGACTGGTAGGAAATTGCCCAATTAGAATGTTGGCCATAAAATTGAAGGCAGCAGACACCATGGAAATTAGCCTTTAAAAAAGAATAGATTTCTCCACATATGCAGCATTTCAGAATCCTATTTTGTAAAAAAAATGATCAATGCAGCAACATAAAAAATGAGAGAAAACCTAACCACAGTGACACAAAGCATTTTCATAGAATACTGCTATTGATTTCTCCCTAAGCAGAAATATGCTTCTGAGGACAACGGGTCGTATCTGGAAAACGCAGACATCATTTTCAAAAGCACTCTGCAAATTGAGCGGCTGGCGGAAACGAGGGCGATGTAAGCCCTGCAACTCTAATCACCTCCATGTCCACCCATGCACTTCAAAGCATGGTAGCGGTCATGTGATCAGAGCATCTGGCGGGGAGCGGAACAGGGCGGACCGTAGCCTGCAGCCGGTGTTACATGCTGTGTCCATATCGCTGTGTGGCGTGTCGGTGTGTGTGTGTCTGTGTGTGTGACAGAGATTCACATCAGCTGGTCAAGCTGGGCAGGGGGTCTGGTGAGAGCGTACATCTGTGCGTATGTTCTGTGTGCTTTGACAGATAGGCAACCAGTGTCCTTGATGGCTTAAGCGATGAAGCCCACTCATGCACAGGGATTTAGTGCATATTTGGGGGGGCTAAAAACTTTGTTCCCAGCATGTCGCCGATTTGTTGCTTGGCTAAGCTCTTTTGTCTTGTTTTTTCAAGAAGATAGAGATATTTTCCGTATATCTTTAGGCAGACAGCTCTTCTACATGATGCGAGTGACAGCAGGATCATATGAACAGGCTGACAGCTGCCGTGCATTAGAATGCAATTTGTCTCCTCCAGCCCCCTCCCCTCCCAAAGAGGAAAAAAAATTGAGGACAAATCTGCTGTTGCAACAGCTGCATCATAGCAAAATCACTTCATAATCACTCGTGAAGCTGACAAACCACCCAATTATTCTTTAAATGTTGAGATAAACATTCACTTTAAAGATCAAACGACTCTGTAAAAGGAATCCCATGTCATCCCTGTTAAGAAATTCTGGAAAACAACTTCCATCGTATACGGCAAAAAAAAAATAGCCTCTCCCTCCTACTGTGGCTCTGGTAAAAGCCTCCGATAGCCTATTTGCCCCATTATTGTAGTCTCCCTACCCTATCTTCCACATGTCATAAGGCACTTTGGGTAACCAAACTCAATAAAGGGGTCATGCAAGCTCAACGTCTGCGCGAGCCAAAATGGAGTCAGAATGCCTGTGGGCGCCTCAGCACACACTCGAAATGACTAAACTACAAGCAAATGTTGGCGCTGCTTTGATGCTGTGGTTCCTGAGCCCTCTCCGGCTGCCCTTATTTCTCCAGCCAACATGCTGTGAGCCACAAAACTCAAGCTTCTCCTGAGGCCCTAGTGCTTCTGCTTGTGCTACTGCTGTGCAGTGCAGTGCTGTGCTGTGCTGTGCTGTGCTGTGCTGTCTCAGTCCTTAAGCATTCCTTTTCATGCGTTTTGACAGATGCCCCACCGCCACATCTTCCCTCCCTCCTTTTAAGTCCCAGCCCGAACCCACTGATTGGTCTAGGCAAGTAAACAGGGAACACTTGTTTACCTCCTTGCGGAGTGTAAATATTTCACACGCCGCTCCTGTCTCTCTCTCGCTCCCTTTAGCCTCTGTAGCTCTCTATGTACATGCGCCTCTAAGAAGTCTTGTCAAAGGAATATGGGTAAACAGGCAGCAACTTCTGGCAATCAAAGACAGCATCGGTGTGTGTGTGTGTGTGTGTGTGTGTGTGTGTGTGTGTGTGTTTGTGTGTGTGGCAATGGCATGCATGCGGTGAGCTTCAGTAAGCCACTTTGGCGTTCAGAATTGGCAATGGCGTTCCTGACAGATTTTGGGGCTCCGGTCCTCTCTGGAATAGAAGAGGTCTTTCCCAACGACGCATGCGCATAGCAACCGAGCAGCCAAGCCCCAGAAAGCCTCATTCTTTAATTGGAGACTAGCGGGCTCACTCTGCGTTGGAATCCATGTTATTCAGCTCGCAACATGGCAGAAAAAGGTTTGCGTCTTTCGCTGGAGAAAGCGAACGAGCGAGGAAATGATAGGATTTCTGCTGATTTGACACTGAAACAGAACCTGCACTTAGCTTGACTGTTCCCAAAGAGAGAGGGAGAAAGAGAGAGAGAGAGGGAAAGAGAGAGCTGGGGGGGGGGGGGGTGACTGCTGTTTGAGTCTGGCCATAATTTCTCCAGCGCTCGTGTCTTGTTGCATGAGGTTAGATACCAGTGACATTTGGCCCGGTGCTGGTGTCAGACAGCATGAGGTAGTTATGAGAGGAAAGTGGGCTCAGATTCACTTTGAGGTCGCAGAAGTAAATAGAAAGTTAAAAGTGGTCAAATGATTCTGGCAAAATAAAAACATAAATGTATCACTGGGCTGGTGCTGTAGCCGGATCAAACCAGGGTGCACATAAATGGAGCATATACTCTTCAGTGTGAATATGTATGGTTGGATATCTTTCAGTGCCTCGGAGACGAAAGCTGTTTACAAGTGAAGAGAAATTATTTAATAAGGTTGCAGCCTTCCCGTCCCATGTATGAGTGATATTTACTTTAGTGAGCTGTCTGTGTATTAGTGCATGTGTATATGCGTGTGTATGTGCACGAGTGTGTGTGTGTATGCGTGTGTATGTGCATGAGTGTGTGTGTGTGTGTGTGTGTATGCGTGTGTATGTGCATGTGTGTGTGTGTGTGTGTGTGTGTGTGTGTGTGTATGCATGTGTATGTGCATGAGTGTGTGTGTGTGTGTATGCATGTGCATGAGTGTGTGTGTGTATACGCATGTAATGAGGAGGCACACACATTACACAGAAATATGACACTGGACATTGATGGATGGAGAAGATTAAACAGTGAAAAGTTAAATCCAGCTCAGTTGTAACTAATTCTCTTTACCAGCGAAGTGCTACCATACATCAAATGCCACTGTAAAAGCCCATTTAATTCCCCCCCTGATAAACTCATTGTGTGTCAAGGTAATAATGAAAATTTGATAATGAACCTGTATATGATATCCGGAGCATCAATAAACAGTGGGTCGCTCCCTTCTATTAAGGCATTATAAAAGCTTAATTTAACATGAATAGCTTGTGCGATAAATAATTTAAAAAGCTTTAAATTAAACTCATAGCACCCGGGGGAACAATGTGAAACAGTTCTGTTCAGCAGTGCAGTACATTACAAAAGAGAGAGAGAAAAAATCACCAGTGAAAAATGATGCCCAAAGTTCAAAGGAACTTCAATCAGGATACATTTCTATGCCTGATGAATAATTGACGAACAGTCTGAACAGCCTTGAGTTACACCAAATTTTGCGATGGCTTTTGCATGAATTAAACAACGCAGGCTCACAGCGATGTCTGTCATGTGCTTTCATCGTGCAGAAGTAGGATGCATGCAAACAGCGCTGCATTCTTCATGTTTTTTTTTTTTAATCGAGAAGATGGCCTTAAAGAACTGGGCCTAAATGTAAACTCTAAGTAAAGTATACCTCAAAGTTAGACTACAGCTGTAAGAGAAAAGCAAATCTGTGACTACCATCAAATATGTTCTTCTTGCTAATTAAATGAAATCTTAATTCTTTCACTCGAGTGGCAAACAGGTGATTGAAGTAGAGGCATGTAATCTGTAATTATCATACCATGTATCATATAATGACATTTCACCAGATGACTAAGTAAAGTAGATTTTGAACAGAAGTACCTTTTTTGCATTATGAAAGTTATATATTATATGTTATTATAAACATGCAGTCCACACAAACCCTATGTAATAAATTGTGTAATAACTGACTATTACACAGTATTTAACATTTCCCACAGACCTGCCTATAGGGTAAGATATTTAGAATATGACATGCAGAGTGAATGAAAAACGAGCAGCAAAATGTGGTCTATACTTATCCCACGGTGAAACAGTGCCTGCTTTGTCAGGCTCCAGGAGTACTGCAAGGAAGTGTATGTGTTCTTATTCAAACCACCACACACACACACACACACACACACACACACACACACACACACACACACACACACACACACACACACAGTACAAACTCTTAGGTCAAACACTAAAACAGCTCAATTGAACGGTTTTACTTTGGACGTGAAAGAAAGGAAGCCCTTTAAAACAAGGTGTGTGTGTGTGTGTGTGTGTGTGTGTGTGTTGGGGTGGTGGTGGAGGGAGGGGGGGGGGTATGATTGCCC
>NC_055964.1:16439528-16442028 GCF_018492685.1 Alosa sapidissima
TGACAAGCAAAATGTTGTGTAGCCGACTCTGTTACATTCACACAGGATGCAGTTTTATACCTTGACTTTTTTCCTCCACCCTCTGCCCAGCACAACACACACTCAGACACACCCATGTGGGAAGGTGATATCAAACTCCTTCCTTGAGGAGGGCTATTTGCAGAGGCAAATAGGATTGGACATCATAAGGTCCTCCATCGGCTTAGAACTCAATGGTGACCCTTTTCCTTTCACTTACACTGACAGCCCCCCGGCATTTTCCATCTGCCAAGACGTACTTGCTCTTGCAGATGTTGCTTGTGGGCTGAGTGGATGAAGTATTTATAAGTATATAAGTAAGTATAAGTATATATACTCTTTTGATCCCGTGAGGGAAATTTGGTCTCTGCATTTATCCCAATCTGTGCATTAGTGAAACACACTGCACACAGTGAACACACAGTGAGGTGAAGCACACACTAATCCCGGCGCAGTGAGCTGCCTGCAACAACAGCGGCGCTCGGGGAGCAGTGAGGGGTTAATTGCCTTGCTCAAGGGCACTTCAGCCGTGGCCGACTGGTCGGGGTTCGTACCGGCAACCCTCCGGTTACAAGTCCGAAGTGCTAACCAGTAGGCCACAGCTGCCCAAAATCACTACAAGATTTGCAAGCATGACTTGTAACCTTTAGGTGGAATGAGAATAAATTGGCTTCTTCCCTAGAATTTACCGTTGCCTTTTTCTGTGATCCCTGAGATCAGAGCGGCATTAGTGTTGCATAGCCATAAGTGTCCGTGTGAATCCTCATTTTTCAAAAATCAGAACATGAAAAATGAATGTGGCCATTTCATTCAGTTTCATCATCAGAATAGAATCTAACACCCATTCATCCAAAATTTCAGATTGAGACTATGTTCCTTATGAAAGGTTAGTGCACACACCCTGTGTGACGTAAAAGACAGATGGAATCACGCAGTATAGCTCAGGATAAATATTGAAGATATTGGCCTCTTTGGAGCACAGTGGAGGATGAGATAGGAGAAATCTGAGTCTGCATAGACTACAACCTGGTCCAAAGAGATCAATCGGACACCTTTTTGCTATTAGTAGGACTATAAATCAATGTATATATTTAGGTTTTTGTTCCATCAGACAGGGTCAACATATGGTCCAAAATGAATAACAGAGTACATGTCAGTAGTTAAAAGTATTGTAACGTCGGTGCCTTTTGGACTGAGTGCTAGCCTCCCAGAATGCAATGTGTGTGAATGCTGGTTTGTGTAATGTCGGTTTTAGTTAGTGTAATTGCGTTTTCCATGTCATGTATGTGTTAGCTTGTGTAGTCTTTCTTTACGTTGTACCTCATGTGTTTTGCCCAGTGTATTGTATGTGACTACCCTGTTCGTGTATCGTGCTTGTTTTATTGACTTCCCTTGTGTTTCCTATGTAATGGTGTCTTGGTATGTCTGTGTCCCTGCTCTCGTTCTCAGCTAATAAACCTTTTGATTGGACAACTGTGTGTGATGCTATCAAATCGGTATGTTCAGTATGTTCTGGAGGGAAACATTTTTTTAGTAATAACACCAACATCATCCCATCATCGTTTTATTTCCTTCCTAAAATAAGAATGTGCAAATGTTAGAAACAAAGATGTAGAAAATTGAGCCATAATATTTTAAAGCATTTGTTTTCCATAACATGGGAAATCATTTTTTGAAAATCCAATGAACGTAAGGTTCATGGACCCAAAGGTATGTAATTATATACAGTTTTACATTTGGAGGTTGGAGATTTTGAGCTAAGTATGTGCATGTTTTGTGCTAGTAGAAAACTAATCTTATGCCTCATGAAGACAAAGCTCAAAGAAGCAGTGTAGACTCTTAAATGTAAACACCAAAGGGGAGTAGCGGAATCGTTAAGCCTTTGGCTCATTTAAGGAGGGAGACCAGCTGACGTGTTTGCATTTTGCTTTTGCAATTCAGCACCAAAAACTGAGATGAGTCGTCTCCAGACATTCCCACACTTGTCAGAAAAAAACAAATGTACACGTATCTAGTCCTATGAGACTGGAGCTATATTTGCTCTAAAAAAGATGAAGCTTCTGCTCCTTTATCTTGCTATTACATGCACTACAGCTTTCCTCTTCAACGCATCAGAACTAATTTTGTTCAACGACCTGCTCAAGGTCGACAAGGCATGTAGAGAGCTAAAAAGCCTTGCCGTAGTATAAGATATTGATGGAGGGATCAATAAGGCATCACACGCAATACAAAAGTCAAAGTACCTTCTCCAACTAACGCTGAGAAAAAGTGTCAGAGTTTGTCTGTGTGTGTGTGTGTGTTTCAGCTTGCTCTAAAGGTTACAAATAGAGATGAGGGCACATGGGATTGGGCCCTGACATCTGTAGGTGGCGAGCAAACAATTGTGAATCGGCTTACGACCGCTGGCCTTTTCCTGTGGTGCACCGAAACTATCTTCAGAGACCTCGAGGAGTTTGTTGACCTTAAAAAACTCCCCCTCCCT
>NC_055964.1:16447028-16557028 GCF_018492685.1 Alosa sapidissima
CCTAACAGCCTATGAGTCACCACGTCATTGATATTTCCCTTGATGTTCAGGAGGTTTTCATTGTGAAATTGGGCAATCTCTAATCCACCCTTTCCTTTGGGACCAGGATTCCTATTTCAGTATATCCTGCTTGTACTTTTTAAAATAAAAATAACAAAGCAAATTGAATAATTTGATGCTGCACCAATAATTGATACTCCATTTATTTTATGTATCAGAATTTTGAAACGGTTTAGAATCAGGGATCAGGGTCCTGACTCGAGAGATTTGTTTGAATTAATACTTTTATCAGCACCATTGCACACTAATAGGCTTTTCGCATCCATATTGGACCACAGAGATCCACTCCTCATTTTTAAAAAGATGCAGTATCATAGAATAGAGTTAGAACAATACACACACACAGACACATACACACACGCACACACACTCTTCTCTCTCTCTATCACACACACATTCACACACACACACACCCTTCTCTCTCTCTCTATCACACACACACATATGCACACACACGCACACACACTCACATGCATACAAACACACACACACACACACACACACACTCTTCTCTCTCTCTATCACACACACACACACACACACACACACTCAAGGGACAGATGGAGAGAGAAATAAGAACCTTGAATATACCATACAATAACACGCCTCTGTGCCTCTGCCCCATTGCTCTCTGCGGATGACTCGGAGAGAAAATCTCCCTCCCAGTTCGCATTTAAGTTTTATGAAGCTGCATCAGTGATGCATTGAAGATGTATCCGACCCTTCAGCACAGCCTCTCACAGTAACAGAGACTAACAAGTTCCTTTATACAAACAGTGACTCGCATAGTCATACATACAGTGGATACAGAGTAAATGCTCCCAGGATTAGACAAAAGGCACAGTCATGGTGGTTGACGTTTTGCCTCCTCTTAGTCAGCAGTGGGGGGTTGAGGGCGGGGATGGAATAACACTGGGATTCAGGGAGGGAAAACGGATATACAACTGGGATTTGTTCGTACACAATTGGAAAATTGTGCAGGAACACATGGGGGGTGGAATTGGTTGAAATGTGGGAGTGTGTGTTTGGAGCTGGTGTGTGTGTGTGTGTGTGTGTGTGTGTGTGTGTGTGTGTGGGGGGGGGGGGGGGGGTTGTAACCAAGATGATGTGATTATGGGGAAACAGATGGGGGAAGGGGGGTAGTGGCTACACCTCATAATAGAGTATTGAACATAATCTATTGATATTCAGGACTGGAACATTAATCTCATTCATATAGATTTATAGATCTTAGAGGGCATTAGTACCCTTCTGTAGTATTTTTGTGCTGCTTTGTTGTTGAACACCTTTGGTGCACCTTCCCTTTTTGCTCCGCGCAGAAGTGTGTTCAGTGTCAGTGTATTAATCAGGCAGGCATTTGGTGACACTTTTCCTGTGTCTACTGCAGTTGTTTTTGTCTAATTGGCTGTTTGAATGCAAAGACCTCATCACCCCCTAAAAGTGCCACTCCAGTCTCCTCCCTGTAATATAACGAACTCAGCCCCAACTTTTTTTTTTAAATTACTTTTGCAGAACTCACAAGTTCAGAAATCCATCTTTTTGATTTACAAGGCATGACAAGGGTGCAAAGTGCTAAATTATGAAAAGCTATTTTTCAACCATGCCCCGGGTCCTCCCTATTTGCAGAGAGGGGGGAAAAAGTCCAAACAGTTAACAGTGTGACTAGGTTCAGAAGTGGTACTCCAGGGAAATTTCAATGTACTGCAAACCAATTGTGATTATCTAAATTACAAATTTTGTGTAAGACCACATTATTATGATTAAAGCTAATAATTAGCACCAGGCCAATTTAATGGGAATGCCCCTGTGAATGGGAGACACTAGGATGAACGGGAAACACTAGGATTTGGATGGTGTAAATCCACAAAAGGAGACAGATAATGTTAGCCTGATATCCTATATCATTGAAATGTATAGTCTGGAATCGAATCATTCACCTCGCTTAATCCAAGGGGCGGGCAGAGAATTGTCTTTCAAACTGCCTAGGCATGCAATAGGCCAGCACTACGACCATATCCGTATCTGGTCGGCAAAACGGCAAATACATCCTTCTTCGAAAGTAATGACTTAAGTGCATTGTGTTGCTCAACTTTCAAAGAAAAGCACAAGTCCAACTCCTCCAAAGTTGACGCCAACGCCGATTCAAACAACCGCTCTTCGTTCGCCATAGCCACCTTCCTTGTTGTTCACAGTCGCAGGACTGTTGTTATCCGGTTAATCCCGCTCTCTAGAACTAGTCTAAAGACTCTCTAACAAAATAGAGCGCTGTGATTGAATAACATCCACGGTGTTAGCCAATAGAAATCCCTATGGTTTGATACTAGACGTACAGGCTGAGCAAATTAATTTGCCGCCGTTAGGGTGCGTCTAGATTTCTAGGCTAATATAATGTACTAATGGGGATCTCACATTGAGCACTGGGCCTACAAATATGTCAGAAACAAATTTCAAGGAGATCGTGTCTACTCGGATATTAGAGTCGAAACATTAGGTCTTGGCACAAACCCTCTATTTCAATGTGCTCTTGCTAATGTGTATACCTTGTGGTTTATTACCAGTGATCGGCAATGCACACAGACATAAATCACAATTTTATTATGGCCAATGCAGGCGTGATTTATGATAGCAAAAGCTGAATACAATGCGGTAGCATTTGAAAGCATCTAAGGGCTTAAGAATGTGGGTGTGAGTTATTTTCACCCTGCATCCATGTCTGTGTACCCTGTTTTGAAGCATACACACAAAGGACTTATTATTAGTAGAGAAAAAGTATTGCACCAGCTCAGGCAAGTTCTGCAAATATGAGACAGTATAGAGTATAATGGCTACAAAAATGGCTCAAACTGTATGAAATGACATTGTCATACGTTGCATAGCTGTGGGAATGGGCTGTGCCACATTATATTGGTCTCCTATATTAAAATTGGCCAAGTCCAGCTGAAAGCATGGGCATTATACATTTTCTATATTTGGTACGCTGGTGTGAAACCCTTGACAGTGGGAAAAATACAATGAGCAATATGGTCCATTCTCTTCTCCACTCGAGTATATTATGCACCAATATGAGAAGTAGCTTAGCAGCCCTGCCCAGACATATGGCTCGAGAGAACAGCCGAACTATCTACCCTCTGTGGAGGAAAGTTTTCTCTTAGTTAAGCACTCTTGCACTTTCAAAAGTGAAGGGCGACTAAGAAGGTGGCTCTGTAGAACAAACATTGTGGAGCACAAAGTATATTTACAAATGGCCGTTTGTGGGGCAGCAGCAGCAGCAGTGGTGGTTTGTGTGCCGCCTCACCACTGAACTTCTGCTCCTGTGCTGTAGAATGATTTCTTTCACTTTTTCATACTGCTGAGCTGCTCTCGCAGTCTCATTCAAAAGCAACAGGATGGTTGACAGGTGGGGGAGGGAGAGAGGTCCGTTTACAGAGGCGGTACATTGTATACTGTATAGGAGGCAATTTCATTTTTCTAGTTGGTGAACACTGAATGGCAGACTTCGTTGAGACACCTGTTGAACCTGCAGAGGGTGGTGATGAAAGGATTTCTTATGCTTTAAATATTTGATTTGGGATTATGGCTTTATCAAAGGGAATGAGGAATGTACGGCAGATCTAAATGTTGACTACAAATGCATGGAATGAAATGGACATGTGAGATGTACCTGAGAGTTACTTTCACTTGAAATCCCTCTGATTTCTAGCTGAGAACAATTACAGACACAAATACACACACATGTTCAAATGACAGCATGGCTGCAGCACATCCCTGGTTGTTCATGCTTCTTCCACAAAAATTGTGATTATGAAGGACGTCTTAGGGTGTGTTATTTTCATATAAATGAAGAGACCTGAGCTTGAGTGACATCTTAATGATAGGAAGAGGTTGCACAAGCATGCCTCAAAGACAACTGACAGTGACAGCAGCCGCACCTTGTCTGATATAGGTACATTTGTCTGATATAGGTACATGATTACATAACATATTTAATGCAAACATACAGTGCTGTGTAAAAATGTAAGGTACCCATTAGATTTGTCATTTTAGCAATGTTATGATGACCATATATCTTTATTTCTCATTCAATTTCTAGAATTCAACCAGAAGATAGAGGAAATATAAACAAACAAAATGGTTCAGGTTATAGTCTTTTGCATCAATTAGATTGGTTGTTTTTGCAGTGTTATAATGACTAAGGCCATGGCAAGAGCATTTCAGAAGGGGGAAGCTGAAGCCGGTTGGTATACTGGTTCTGGCCCTGACACATTGGTATCAGAAGTGGGATGACGACATTTTGACAGATCGAAGATCTTATTGAAAAGCTACAGCTGGAAGAGTTCATTGCTGTGGAAAATGTGTGGCCAAAGGTTTCTATTCAAAGAGCCTTGATGAGGCAAGCTGACACTGTATTACCACCTGGGAATACAATGAAGAGGGTCACCGGAGATGTACAGTACTTCCCAGGTGGCTCCTCCACTTTGCGCCCTGCCAAAATGCTCTTGACACAGCAGCGTCAGTTTTATGGTGAGCCACGGTCAAGTCAGCAGCTGATCTCCAGACCCCCGTCGTAGCTGTTTCTACCAGCAGCTATTGGCAGGCCAGGCATGCCCATCAGTGGCCTGAGTTGGGAACGACAGCTCCATCAAGAGCTTCACCCTTGGGTGATTGGTCATTATAACACTGCTAAAACAACAAATCTAATGGTACCTTGAGACTTAAATTGGACTGGTATCAGAACAAAAACTAAATTTTTTTGTGTATTTAAATGGCCGACTTTGTACATATCTCCTGTGTTCTCTGGTCATATTCTAATTAAGAAAGTGAGAAATAAACAGTATGGTCAAAACATGTAAGGTGCCTGAACCTTTTGCACAGTACATAATCTAGAAAAAAGATGACACATCAGAACAGATGTGACACAACTGTTACGTAACTTGCACTAGATAGATAGATAGATAGATAGATAGATAGATAGATACAGGGATGGATAGATAGATTACTGCATGGGCCTACCGGGCCCAGGCCCAGGGGCCCAAGGGGTCAGGGGGCCCTGAAGCCCAAGCCTTTGCATGGAATCATTGCCTCAATATCAACAAATCAGGATGTAGGCTACGAATCTGATTGAATTTAGTATTGGCCATCCCCAAAATGCACCAGAATACAGGAAATCACATCAAACAAATTAAAAAAAATTCTGGGGGAGGACCCCCAAACCCCCCCTCCAACATATACAACAATTACTGGGGGGCCCTTAATACATCTGGGCCCAGGGGCCCATAAGTTCATAATCCGCCCATGGATAGATAGATAAATAGATAGATAGATAGTCACATACCAATGTTGGTGGTAATTGTTTACAGAAAGTAAATTGTTTACAAAAAGTACACGTGAGGCTATAAGGATTAGCAGTGACATGCAGTCGCTAATTGGTAGTAGTATGGGCTATAGACTGCATGCTGAAATATGGTGATCTTTCATCATCTGGATATAGCATTCAACTGATGTTAACCCATTTCTTTTCTCAGCATGGCATACAGTAATGTTTTGTATTGTATTCATTGCATTGAATTGTCTCAATTGTGCCTAACCAATCAATCAATCAATCAATCAACCAATTAATTTATTGTTTGTAGTGCAGTATCACCATGGTCAAATTTCAAAGAACATACAACATGCAAACCAACTAGCAAAACATACAACCAACACATAAAAAGATAATAATAAGAAAAATATTTTCTTTACACTTTCTATCCTGTCCTGTCCTCTGAGGGGAGAGTGTTTGTAAGCATTTGTCAGAAAAAGAAAACCAATAAATGGTCTTGAATCATCAGTTTTCAGTTTGGGGACCTCAGTTTCATAAAATATAATATGAGGAGCCTCCGGATTTCTGCTGGATTTTATTTGATTTCTTAGGAGTTTTCTCCATCTGAGTGCTGCCTTGCCACAACTGGAAGCACGATAGTAATAGGAGCACGTCCGGTGGAATGATCAATGACCAACTAAACGCTCATGTTTGTATTTATGGTATGTTTCTATTTAAACAGCATCCTTAGGAGAGGATATGGGTATTGATACAGGATATGGAGTAATAACACTACTGAGGGGATGTTTTTCTTGTTTCCATTGTGCAGCAAAAAGAGATGACTTGTCAGTTATGACTGGGCCCTTGCCGAGCCATGATAAACGCCAAGTGTGTGGAGCTTTGAGACAGGTGGCAAGACAACACACACAGGAAGGAAGGATGTTGTTCTCCCACACACTTTCTTGGGTCTCACACTAGTGTTTGTCCGTATCGCTATCCCAGAGATACCCCTGGCAGCCAGGGACAGAGTCGGCTGCTGTAGATCTCCAGCCGTAAAGCATCCAGTCCTTCAGTAGGACGACTCTCATTAAGTGGACAGTCAAACCTCTCCCGCCGTCGAAATGCCAGCCTTCAGGTGAGATAGAGAGGGCGAGCACTAAATTCTGGTGGAAATATTTTGGGAGCTGAGCCATCCCACCTCTGCTGCGCCGTCTCAAAGTGGATTATATGGGGATTACTGTCCAGGCAGACTATGTTGTGGGCCCCTTCCCCCATCCACTCACAAACAAAGTTATTTCTCTCTCATGATTGCAGGGCTATGGGATGGTACACAGTAGGTATCAGTGTCACCCTCTCAATGAAACCCTGCCCCTACTCTATACAGGTCAGAATCAATAGATAACTGGAGACGTTAGGAAGGTCAGAGGAATATAATGGTGAAAATGTGGAATTTCAGAAACATGAAGGTGATGTTCTGTACATGTGAAGACTTTTTACGGAATCATCTTATGTCTCTGTCTCTACGTCAGTCATAATTGATTATACTCTCTAATCAACTTGGTACAATTGTAACTTTGTCCATCTGCATAACCAACAACAAGAATCACATGTGTCTTTCATAATCGTCATAGGTGATGGTACAATGAAGGGTATGTGTTAAAAATAAAACATTTTCAACAACAACAAAAAAACTCCACCATCTGCCATCCCAACCTGTCTGCCTGACAGCTTGCCCTAAATAATTCACCATCAAGTGTCAAAGATGACACTTCAGTAACTGTTACTTCTTAGTGCCTCAACCACTTCCAAATGAATTCCAGTCAGGGTGCCTGAAAGTGGGAGAAGTGTACAGCTTGAGTTTCATGTAAACAAATGAAGATGTAATAATTCTCTCCCTTCTCTGGGCCGCACTTCATCAGACAGCTGGCGATCCATTTGGCTGCAGTGTGGATTTAAAATGGACGAAACGATGAGGGGAAATTCTGCAAATCTTCCTGAATACCCACATGGCAATTTACTGCAATGATATCTCCAGACTTGGACACAGCAATCGATAATTCTGCAGTGTAATGAATCAGAGACTGTTGGTTAACATGTGGGATTCTTTATTTATCCATTTATAATCCATCAATCTTCAAGGAACAACATATCTAGGCTACTACAGGAGCTGCTCCGTTCTTCTCTATGCACAAGCTCTCTAGTGACCTACAAGGCTGCATCTTCAAAACGGTGGCTGATTAATCTATGAACTACTGTACTTCTGCAACAATCCATATATAACGGCAAATGGCATTTGGGTAAAAATGATTAATGTCTTTGTACTTTGTTCATAAGGATTGGCATCACAGTACCACCAACTTTCACCTCAGTGAGTGTTCTGAAGAAGAACAGGAAAAAATCAATATTCATTATTAAAATAATTATTCATTTATTTATTTTCCTGACAATTGCTTGCAAACATTTCTGTAAACATCACTGAACAAGAATGGACAGAAGGAATTGGAACATTAGACACAACTGAGGCAATGCATGAAAATAATCAAATACATTCCTGTAGACTATGCCATAGGCCGCCAAATGGCCTGTACTTGCATTCGCATGAATCGTTGTGACAGCGCCGCCAACCTTCACCTCAGAGTTCTGAGGAAGAACAAGGAAAAAGAAACTGGAACCAAAGACCAACGACTAACCCTGCCCTCAAAATGAAAATAGATTATTCAAGACTGTGGGCCCTATTTTAGCGATCTAAAATGCATGGTCGAATAGCTTATTTAAATTTAGTGGGATGTCCAGTCCACATTGGGAGTGGTTTTGTTTTTAAACTTTATGAAACGACGGGCGGATGGCGCAACAAGGCGTGGGTGTGTTTTGGGCATAACATCATACAACACAACACCATCTATCATTACCTTTAACAGAAAGCAGCACAACTTCAAACAGCGCAATAGTATTTTGATAGTCAGCGGTGCATTTGAAGGAATCTGCTTACACACGAGACCGTATGGAACAGGTACAGTATTCCACTAAACCATGCTTTACTAAAAACCTAGCAGAGTATAGCCTACATGCATCTGCACTCGTCTATTATTTAAACTCATTGGCAAAGTGAAACTAACTTCACCGTGGTGTCATAGTCAACACAGTAAATTACTTTCACTATTGACTGACAATGGGTTACCATTGAAAACTTACCCCAATAATGTTGAAGTGCAGGGTTTCAAGTGTTAGTCAAGGTGGTAGGTCGTACGACCGGGGTTGGGGGGTCTGGTATCGGTTGCCATCCGACTAGGGTGGTGGGTTATGGTGTCGGTCCGACCAGTGGGGGGGGGGGGGGGTGTGCTGGCGTCTTGTTTGTGCAATACACTACAGACTCTGTACATTTAACAATTATTTATTAAACACTACATATTAAATAAATAACCAGCTTCTCAAAATAACAGTTAACTAAGTAATAACACCAAACTATACAACAGTATACAAATATTTCAAAATATTTGTGTAATTTGTGCAATTTTAACAAAGACTATTACAAACTATAGAACAAGTGCAAAAGAAAGTGCAAAACAACAAAATGTGCAAATGTGATCAGTCACTACTTATGGCAGAGCTGACAACTAGCATCGCTACAAGCCATCCTCCTTGGCTTTAAAAAGAACATTTCAAGGGCCCTTTGGTAATTGCACTGTTTTACTAGTGGACCATTAATGCTTATCTTCATGCAGGCTGTCAGACTGTTGCCCTGCAGCCTGTTCTGCAAGTCTGTCCTGATCTATACACCGAGAGTGAATAAAGTTTAGATTATTTTATAGTTTTGTGTAATATGGATGGAATTTGATTTAATTTTTTAATTTTAATTTAGAGGTCGGAGCGGCCGCTCTGTTCCGCTCCGATACCACTCACACCACGAGTCTGAGGCATGCCCAAAACCCACCCAGAATTCATGTCTTCCTAATAAAACCAAGACCGTTAAATTTCAAAGATATTGGCCATAGTAGCCTATGTTCGTTGATGGGGATGGAGTTAGCAAAATAATTTAGAAAGGAAACTGATAAGTCATACAAGTGTACTATTCCTACAAAACAACTAGATACTAACAATGTAGAGCAAGAATAACCATGGGTTGATACAGTTTCAGTGAGAAAAGATTCATTTTGGAATCTACATTAAGAGGACACATTTCGCGGAAACATAAGAGTGTGCTACAGAGAGCAACGAAAAACGTGAGCAATTTGAATATGCTTCATATCAAGTAGAAGGCTAAGGTAAAACTTGGATGCTAGGCAATAATCCCACTGATCCCTTTAGTTTTAGGCTTATGTGTACTAACGTTGCCAAGCTTGTTTGTTGTTGCACTATTGGTGTTGCACTATGTTTTAAAATAAATGTTCTGAGTGAAATAGAGAGCCATTGCTCTTAGTTCTTTGGGATTTAAGTTTGCTGTTTAAGGTGACAATTCGGCTTGTAGATTATATCTCCCTCTTTTAAATTGGAGCAAGTGTGGAGTGATTTCACTGGAGCGGGATGATTTTTAAGTGGAGCGGGGAGCGAAATTGAGCGGAGCGACCTGACGCGAATTTGAGCGGAGGACCAGCCGAGTAAACAGCCACCTGAGTAAGGAGCGGGATATTTGCACCGCTCAGCTCCGGTCACTAGCTCTGATTCGGAGGCATATCACATACAGCATGTAAAGATGCTAAAAACTGATTATTTTTAGATTCATGGCACGTTTTTTATAGGGAAACAGGCGTTGGTCACGGTTTGGAATAAAAGGGAGAAAACAGGACAGAGTAACATGGCGGACTACTTTGTTTTTGACGACGTACAGTAGTTAAGGCGGCAGGCGTGTTTTGCCAAGGCAGCCGCCTTGACTGCAAAGTGCTGCGGGAAACCCTGGAATGAAACCTAAGGACATTTATCTTGCAGAGGAGTTGCTGCTTACATCTTGTGACAGTCCGTCTTCAGCTGTGCTTCATATGCGTCTTTTGCTGTAGACCAGGTTTTTCTTTGCCGTAATGCTTTTTAGATGATGTAAGATAGAGATTTTTAGATAATGCGCCAGACCCCACCTTAGGTTGTTAATTGCCACACCCCTGGGCACAAAAAGTGAAAGTGAAGTGCATGGCGCAAAACTCGAGTGTAAAATAGGAATAAACTTTGCGTCGGGATGATAATCTGCTTTGCGTCGCGAAAATAGGGCCCCATATATGTGCTTACAAACACTTTCACATCACTGGACAAGAATGGACAGAAAGATTCGGAACATTAGACATAACTGAGGCAATGCAATATCATGAAATTGTCACAAGCGCCACCAACTGTCACCTCAGAGATCTGAGGAAGAACAGTAAAAGGGAACTCTGACCAACCCACCCTCACATTCCCCAGGCCGACTTTGCTATCGGCAAAGGTTGTCAGGCAGAGTCTCATCTGATTACATGGAACAGCGCTGCAAAGCATTACCCTGCGGAAACACAATCTAATCAGACCTGCAATCTGAAAGCTATCTCAACTGAGCTATGTTGTGTCTCCCTCCCTCCTGCCTACCACTCCCCAATTCCCCCACATCCCCCCTGAAAACCAATACCGCACATCTGAATGCTAGCTATTTGATTCCAACCACATACATGACTCAATTTGTACAGGTCAGTCAACAACAACCCACAACAAGATGGGAAAGAGGAAACAACAAAGGAAAAGCAAGAATGTAGTGAATTCGCCCTCGTCTCAGGACACCTTCTGTGTCGTAATGAGAGCCACTAGCAGTGATGTAGGTGTCTTTGTGCCTTATGCATAAGGCAGAACACAATTACTGTACCTTTTGAAGCTGGCGATACCTCAGAACAGCGCAACAACAACACCAACCAAAAAAGGAAACAAGAACAGAATTTATTGGGGTGTCAGAAAACAACAACCAATCACCAAGACGGAATTAATAGCTCCGTGCCTGGAGTGCACGAGGGAGGATGGGAGGCAACCTGAGGGGAAGAAGATGAAGAAGAAAGACAGTTGCATAAGAGTGAGACGAGTCCAGAGGTTTTTATTGTTTTTTGTTTTTTTCTCTCTTTCAGCAAAGGTTTGTTTATACTAAGCTCCATCTGTATTATGTTACGTTTCAACGCAGCACTGCTCCTCAGGGCTTATGAAGAGAAAATGAGAAAGAGAGAGGCGCAGCAAAAATGAGAGAGAGAGAGAGAGAGAGAGAGAGAGAGAGAGAGAGAGAGAGAAGGTCAGGAAGGGAGCTGCAGGGAATATGAGGTCACAAAGGATTTATTTCACTTTTGTCCGAAAGCTAGTTTTTTTTCAAGAGGTGACCGAGAGCAGAAAAGAGGGGACGGATGGCTGCTGAAAGGTGAAGGTGGGATTGGGGGGGGGGGTCAAAGAATGGGGGAAAGTTAAGAGCCCAAGTTCAATCTCTGGGGACTGTTAAGTTGGCGTACCATCAAAGCAGCTGAAAATTGAAAAAGTGAATTGAGAGCACTCTGAGAGCTGGTGGCAGCCAGGGAACGGGCGGGTGGAGTGGAGAGGGTGTGTGTGTGGAGCGGGGTGGGGTGAACACGAAGGGCTTGAGGTGAGGCTACTCATGCCTGGGTGAGCTTTGAATTTGAATTTGAAATTGCAGACCGAGTGGCAGGTCACTCCATGCCACCGAGGCTTGTGCTGCTATCTCTGTGTAAACATTCTCTCTCAACACCCATACCCACTCTCTCTTTCTCTCTCTCTCTCTTACTCCCTCCTCTCTCTATATCTCACCCCTCTCTCTGCTGCTCTCCTCTCTTCTCTTCATGTGAGGTTGTGCAGATGGTGCAGAATTAGCCCGCAGATATTAAGATACCCAAGAGATGGAGTGTACGAGATGCTACTCTCCACTCACGTACCCTCACACATGCCTCACATAAAGTCTATACAAATAACCAAGCTCAGATGCTCCATCATGTCGAGTAGCCATGGTAACACACACATTCAAATGCCACACTCCTTAGTAATACCATTCTGATATCTGTTTGATGTAGTTAGGTGAGCTACTAAAGTGTAATTTAAAACATAAACATTTAAGCTCAAAAACATAAATCAACTCACACATACACTTATACATACAGGTATGCATTCACATCCATACACATTGTCTCTGTCTCTCACACACACAGGCATACACACACACACACACACACATTCACACACATACAGAGAGAGAGAGAGTCTCGTGCCTCCACAAATAACCTGCAATTATGTGGCTATGATGTCATTGATTTTCTGCATTGGTTGTACTCTGCTTTGCTGGGCTATTAGAGGGGATGGAAAATGCTTCCCTGTGCAGAATACTAATATGCTAATTTAGTTCTGGCAAATCTGAAATGTTTTTCCTCACTGCACACGCAAAGGCCTCAAAAAATGGACTCTCATTGACTGGAGTGACTACACCGGGAGCGCAAAACCGGCGAGGAAAGACTGTGATTGACAGGTGGCCTCAAGTCCGATTGACACTCCAAAACTTGGCTGCCTGACAGAGGAAACACTGCCAGGGAATATACTTTGCAAGGAGCTTAAAGGAGAGTGGGAGAAGAGGAGACGTTAGAGAGGCGAGAGGAAGACATGACAGAGGAAAGAAAAAGATAGATAGATAGATAGATAGATAGATAGATAGATAGATAGATAGATAGATACATACATACATTAATACATAAATACATACATACATAAATATAGTACAGTACATACATACAGAACATAGATACTGTAGATAGATAGATAGCTTAATGCTATCATTCATCACAAGGGGAATTCCTACACTGCATTTGAACCATCTGGTTAGTGAACCCATACGAGGAGCAGTGAGAACACACAAACATCTGGAGCAGTGGGCAGCCATTGTTGCAGCGCCCAGGGAGCAGATCAGTCGTGGATGTGGCAATGGGAGAACACTGTTCAATCACTCAGTAGGCAATGGCAGCCCTCCAGAGAGCACGAGAGGGAGACAGACAGCATTGGAAACAGGCAGCTAGAAAAGGAATGAAAGGAAACAGAGCAATAGAGGACACCAGTCAGGGAAGAAAGAAAGGAGGAATAGAAAGAGCAGTAGAGAAAGAGAAGTGGGGTTGGGGTTAAAACGGAGCGAGAGAACATAAGATGGAGGGGGGGGGCAGGATGAAGATAAGTGAGAGAAAGAGGAGCGGATGCTGGAAGGATGGCTCAGGTAATGGGTGACGAAGCACGAGAGCGGGATGGTGTTTCTCGGCGCGCACGTCTCCCTGCCCATTGATTATCTGATGGGCCGGAAGATGGGTAGGGGAGGTTAAGTGTGAAGCACGGCCGGAGCCATTAGACAGGCCCCTCTTTGTGCCTCTCCCCTGGAGCCCCAGTGAGACGGGTGGCGTGTCACAAGACCTAATGTTATAAACCTGCAAATCTGATCAGGCCAACGCCATTAACTGCGCGACCGCCTTTAAAATAGTCCGAGCGGGTGGGGGTTGGGTTGGGGTGGGGGGGGGGGGGGGGGGGTTCACCTCTAATCGAATTCCTGGTCAATTAATGTTGAATAGGAGGGATTACACCACTTTCAAAAGGTGAGTATAGAGACCTGCGAGAGAGAGAGAGAGACATGTCCAGCCTTACATAACCTGCCCGTAGTGCTGACAAGGCACTCACACATACACATGCACAGGTGAGTGAGATAACACTGACTGTGAACTCGTGAGCGAACCATTAGCCGCTCAATCGGGCGCTCCACCTTGGAGAAGGCTAATTAAGGCTGATGATAATGGAATGAATGGAATGCCTCGCCGCGCACTTTATGAAGAGTCTGTCCAGAGAGCTAGGGCATCCAAAAATCAAAAAAGGCCTTGTATGATGCATGCCCCGAGCGGTATTGATTCGGCAGCAGCTTACAAGAACAGCGCTGGTGGAGTGGAGCGTGGATGTCTGCGGTCGGCCAAAGGGTAGCGTGGGAGACATATGGCAGGGTGGGCGGGGGGTTGTGAATATGGTGGTGTTTTTTTCTGACCCCCCGCCCTCTCAGACAGACAGAAACACACACAAGGGTCCTCATAATACTAAGACTTATGGGATTAAGTTGGATGAGGGCAATTTGGCTATTTTGTCTGCTACGTAGGTTTGAGGGCTAACGGGGGGGGGGGGGGGGGGGGGGTTAAGTACTGGTAAATCAGGATGGAGTGCAAAGATGAGGGGTGGGGTAAAGGGGTGGGGTGAGAAGATGAAGATAGAAAAATGGGGGCAGGAAGGAAAAGGGATGAGAGAGAGGAAACGAGATGGAGTGATAGAGCGAATGCCCAACGAAGCAACGGAAGCGCTCATCTTAAACTCACATCTGACTTTAGAACGACGCAAAAACAACTTGAGGAAATCGCACCGGATCAAGAGAAGTTCTGCAAGCTCCCATATCCATAATTCGCTCTCAGAAAATAACTTTCTCCATCTCTGTAAAAGAAAAACTCTGAGAGTCAGTATCTCGGCCCAATTAAACTTGAAACATAAACCATTTAAGAGCATCAAAAATGCCAGCAGGCTGTTACATAAACTCATGCTGCCTAATTGGGCTCAAGTTGACTCGTTCTGAGGGAGCAGAGAGAAGCCAGATGAGGTGCCAGAATTGATAGCAGCAGTCCTGTAGCGACTACGCTAACAGCATTAGCTGCTGTAGCAGCAGCAGTAGCAGCCATATTAGGAGACAGTGGCTCACTGAAGAGGGTGACTGGGAAAGAGAGGCAAAAAAAGAATGTCTGCATGACATGAAACAGAAACCCTGATCAATGGCCCCCCTCCATCAGCTCGTTAATAAAAACTGCGCCTTTTATTAGATATGGGTGAAATATTTATAAGATGAATATTTCAGGAGCCCAGTAGGTTGCGGCAGAGGAGGAGAAAGAGCAAGAAAGGAGGAGGAGAGGAGAAGGAGGTGGAGGAATGGTCCCAGACGCTGCACGAGGGCTTAAAGCAGCTCGCGCCAACCCTCTGCTCCGCCACCACCGCCCTGCCACTAAAGCACATTTGTACCGAGACAGGGAGTTGAATAGAATGTGGCGCATTAGAGAGGCTTCTAATGCTCTGACTCCGGAGCAGCAAAGCCTCATGGTGGGTGAGGAGGACGCAGGGGGTGAACGGAGAGTCATTCAGGCATTGACTGACACAATACTGTGAGATGTCCCTGATCTGCGCAGTCTCTTTGTCTTGTCTCTGGAATCGCTCTGCTTTCGCACCGAGCGCGTCTCTCGAGACGTGCCAGGGACGTACTCTACTTGGTCCCATCAGTATTCATCTGGCTCCCCTCCCCAGTGCTTCTGTGTGTGTGTGTGTGTGTGTGTGTGTGTCTGTGTGAGAGAGAAAGAAAGTGTGTGTCTATATGTGTGTAGAAGAGAGTGTGTGTGACTGTACAGTATGTGTGTGTGGGAGAGAGAGAGTGTGACTGGTCGACTGCCCCATGTGGATGGGTTAGCATCTCTTAAGCAGTGGACATACCCTCCATGCCCTTGGCCTGTGCTGGGGACAGCGGCAGGCGTGTGGCCACCCAGGAGCTCCTGCTCTCCTGGCCCCTTTACACTGCAGCAAGGACTCCCGGTGATCCAGCATCTCACCCTGTCACTTCTCCATGAGGAGCTGACCTGGCACAGACACCATGTGTGCATACAGTACATGTGTGTGTGTGTGTGTGTGTGTGTGTGTGTGTTTGTAAGGTGTGAGTGTGTGATGATATGATTATGTATTTGTTGCATGGGTGGTTGTTTGTTTATGTGTTTGTGTGTGTGTGTATGTGCATGTGTATGTGTGTGCAAAAAAGTGTGGGAACAGACATGTGTGCAAGTTTGTGTGTGTGTGTGTGTGTGTGTATATGTCTATATGTGTATATGTATAACGCGTCAAGTCAAAATGCGTGAATTTATGTCTAAACGTGTGTACATCTCTGTCTAGCTTTGCGTCTGGTTTTTATGTGTGTGGAAATGTGTGAAATTATGCCTCGGCACATTATTCACTGTCTAGGATTTATTGTGTGTGTGTGTGTGTGTATTTGAGAATTTCTGAAAATGTGTATGAGTGTGTGTGTGAGAGGGAGGGAGGGAGAGGGAGAGTGTGTGTGTGTGTGGGTGTGTATAATCTGTTGTGTCTGTGTGTGTTTGTGTGCATTTGTAAATGTCAGCGTCTGTGTATGTCTGTGTTGTGTTGTGTTGTGTGTGTATGTGTGTGTGTGTCAGTCTGTGAAAGCGAGGAGCTGTGTTTGTATTTACATGTGTTTATGGGGCTCTGTGCCCAGCTCTGGCTGCGCTAAGCCAGACGGACGGGTGGATGGACGGATCGGTGGCACACTCCCTGGCAGCCCCAGTACTTCCAGGAGATGATTGGTGTGTCTTGCCCCCCCCCCCCCCACACACACACACACCCTCGCCTGTCTCTTCTGTCGTCTGCCGACTTCAGACGGGCGACTGATGCGGGCGGTGTCTGTTGTCTGCTCGTGGCAGATATAGCCTGGCTTCTCCTTCTCGCTGTGCGCGAAATGTCACTCAGAATGAAGACAGCGGCACTAGAGGCCTGGCCACACGTTCAAAAAATAAAAAATAAAAATACACACTCTGGCAGATAACGTTTCTTGATGTCGATATCTGCGGATGATGTGCTGAAAAAAAATCCATTTTAATTTGATAAATCAGAGCAAGTCATCTCCATGGTCTTGAATTACCTACACTAGCACTCCAGAACAAAAACAGCGTAATGGGGCCCAGCTTCCCAGCATGCCCCTTTCTACTGTTGCCCAGGCGTCGGGAAATATTTTTTTTTTTTAAAAACACGCAAACACGGAATTGGCTGCGTTACGGCAAGTTGCTCTTTTCCCTTTAAATCAGATTTGACGACGGAGGGTAAACCTGCCATCGAATCCCCATCCACAGAATGAAAATTTGGCAAAGGGGGGCTTTAAAGTGCTGCCGCACAGCCAGAGGGAAGATTAGATTTGCTCTGGCAAGATATTCAGTACAGCATCTTGTGAGAGGGGGGCAGTTTGGCCTAAGGAGGCAACTCGCTGGGGGATCCTGCCTTACGACTCCCCCCTCCCAAGACACACACATACACACAGCCCCCCAACTCACCTTTTATCCAAGCCCCCTTCCTCTCCTTACACTTAATCAGGCCGATTTCTTACACCCGAATAAATTGATTGTTTGACCAAACAAACAAATGAAGCAATTAATCTAAGCAGGAGGCACGGGAGGGGAGGAGAGAGAGAGAAAGAGAGAGAAAACACAGCTCCATTGTGGCAGAACTTCTCTATTGGCGCACAGCTCCGCGGGTCAGCCGATGTGAGATTAATGCGTTACTGGAACGGGCGCGTTTCGTGCGGTGCAGACAGGAACAAAGGCTCGTTTTGTCTCCTCATACGTTCCCCTGCGAAAATACAAAGCGACCTCCATCCACTCAACGCTGACCCGTGGTGGGTCTTATGATTTTGAAGTGCCGCTGCCGCACCTTCGAGACAACGTTTGATTCTTTTTTTGTCGTTTTTGTTGTTGTTGCTGTTGCTATGTCACTGAAGGAGGCACGAACGAACACTGCTGCCTCGAAATTGGAGCTAATGAGGAAGTGCTGCACAGCGACGCAGGAGATACTGATATTACCATTAAATGTGACTAATAATGCTGCCATAGGTATCACTAGCACATTGCGCTTGCAGTATCATTAGCGGCAAGGGCTAAGGGGAAGCACATGTACATGCTGTGCATTGCGAAGTGAACCAATTTTGGGAGTGGCTGGGCGATGTTTTATTACAGCTCATAAGAACCAAGGTCAGCTGAAGAAGATGAACTGCCTTTGCTTCCCGTCCAGCGAGAGCCTAATTTATCACTTTCATTCCCCCAGCCCCCCTGCCCGCCCCTGGCCCCCTGGCCCCCTGCCCCCTGCCCTGCCCCATGCTACAAGCTCTCCCACTGGGAGACCACTCTGCAGAGAGGCCTGGAGCCCAGGAAGAGGGGAAGTGGTGGGGGAAGGGGTACATGAGAACCGTGTCTATAAAAGCTTGAGTGTGTGTGTGAGTGAGAGAGAAAACGTGAAAGAGAGAGAGAGTGTGTATAAAGATGGATATGGATCTGTGTGTGTATGCATATGTAGAATATGGATCTGTGTGTGTGTGTGTGTGTGTGTGTGTGTGTGTGTGCGTGTGTATGTAAGTGTGTGTGTATAGATCTGGGGGAGTGCCTAACTTATGCATGTGTCTTATTATTAGACAGAGAAGGAGGGTGGATGGAGTGAAAAACAGAGAGAGAGAGTGAGAGATGAAAGAGAGAAAACGAAAATGCTGGAATGTTGCCAGCGTCCAGGGTCACGTCTACTTGCTAAATGGGAACTCCAATTACCACCATTCACATGATCATGGCTATTATTGTCTCTCTTAGATTTACACCCTAATTGCTTGTATTATCTCTGCTGGACTTTGATTATCCATTCTGGTCAGTGCCTGCTGGGTTTTCATCGCTGGCACGTTCTCACCTCTCTCTCTGTCTCTCTCTCTCCACACCACTTACAGTCCCAATTAACATGTCTGCGTTCGGCAGGCCTGACCAGTCCAAACCAGATACGTTTTCCCCACATGCTCTTGTCACAGCCCAGAGAGAGTGAGAGATACATGGGTGTCTCACTAGTCCTTCATGCCCCAAGGCAAGGAGGAAGTGGGGGGGATAATACCGCAACCAAACCCCCCCCCCCCCCCACACACACTATTCCCTCCATCCCACCGGCTACCTCATCCTCATCCCCCAGACTCCTCCATCTCTCAGATCCGTCTCCTCCAATCTCGGATCCTCAGGCACCACAGGCTGTCTCTCTCTCTCTCTCTTTCTCTCCTCCCATCCTGGGCCTCTGTGAGCTCTCCCTCTTCCTCTCTCTCTCTCTCTTCTCTCTCTCTCCCTCTCTCTTCCTCTCGCTCCCTATCTATCCCTCTCTGCTGGATCTCTCGGAGGCTTTCTCCGACTTTGGTCGGAGCCGTTTGATGGTAGCGGGGAGAAACGACCGGTGGACCACTCGCTGCTCATGCATCATACAAATGAAGCGTATCTAGGACACCCCTGTACCGGCTCTCATCAGCCCTGCTCATAATTAGAATGCGGGAATAACGTCCCTCTTTTTTCCTCTTCCTCTTCTTCCTCCAATCTTTCTTCCTCCAATCTTAATGCTGTGGCGGAGAAGACCCACCACTCTACGGAGGGGGAGAAGAGAATATCTAATTAAGGGCTCATTCTCTTTCTCAGTCTGATTATGTCCTCTTCGCTGTTCTCTTCTCTTGTTCTGTTATGGCACACTCGTGGCCTCCTCCTTGCCTCGCATGCAACTGGGGAGTTTTGGAGATTTGAAGTTTTGGGAGTGCGAGGAGATTTGTGAAAATAACACTTCTGATGAGTTGGAAGTCTGCGTGGGCGGAGGAAGTTTGTGTGTGTGCGTGTGTGCGTGCGTGTGTGTGTTATGCACTGGCTCTCTCAAACTCTTTTGTCTTTCGTGTCTTGGTGAATGTGCCGGCACTCGCAGCTGTGTGTTTTCATGCATGTTTGCACATGTGTAGGCGCGTGGGCATGATGGTGATGAAGTGTGAGTTTAAATGTGTGTGTGTGTGTGTGTGTGTGTGTGTGTGTGTGTGTGTGTTTATGTGTTCATTTGCGCTGGTATGAGCGCACGTGTGCCCGTAATCAGTTTACACCTGCATAAATCAGTCTTTATCATGATACTCTCTGGCACAAACACGACTCTTAATTACCCACAGCCCTAAGCACAGCCCTGACAGGCCCTGAGCAGGCTAATCTCATCTCTTTCCAAAACACCCACACACACACACACCATACACATACACACACACACACACACACACACACACACACACACACACACACACACAGACTCAAATATCCACAGACACACACACACATACAGTACACACACACACTCAAACATACACAGGCACACACACACACACACATCATACACATAAAGCGCTTTCAGACATACGTGTAAGACCGGAGGTTCTGCTGATGTTAAACGGTGGGGCCGTATATCTGAATTTAGCCGGTTGTTCTACTACTCCCCCCCTAGTATTTCCTCCGGACATTATGTAAATGTGCTGTGTCTGAACGAGGCGTAGAACATGCGGTTAAAATTCACACCTAGTGAGAGGGCGTGTTGGTAATATTTCTTTCGTGCGTCCATGTGGTTAGATCTGACTTAAATGCCAGTGTTATGATGGAGTGGCATAGTGCTGTCCAGAAAATCTCCGACTTGGAAAGATGCAGACATCATGGAGCTACTGTCCATGAGGGCATACAACATTTTGATAGAACACATGAAGGGAACGGCACGTTGTAGCCAAACGAATTCAAAAGACTGATAAGCAGAAGGCGCTGAAAAGGCAGTAGCCTACAGCAACGTCGTTGACGACAATAACAGGAGTATTTAATTTGTTAGCCAACACGGTTTTCATTTGACAGCCTTCTCATGGCCTGCTGAGCTAGCTGATATTTGTTGAGCATATATGCCTAGAGAAAATGAAAACGAAGAAAACCCAACTTTGTTCCAAGCTCCTTACGTTAATGCAATAGACACATGGGTAGAGGATGCTTTTGTAAAAAAATAAACCATTAAAAAACGAACAACTTCACTGTTATGTTAGTATTTTGTTTGTTGCTTAAAAACGTTGTATGATGGCCTTGAAGTCTTGAGTTAGCCTACTGAATTGGCTGGTAGCTTACCATAAAGTTTGTGCATGCTCTCTCTCTCTCCAACGCAAACCAGATTCTGGTACAACGTTGAAAACAGATAAATGTGTTTATTCGAAGCACACATTTACTGTAGGTCAATTTCAAGTGCACACTTATGTGACTAGCCTACTTCAAGTATTAGCCTACGCACAATAGATTTCTCTTCTTTAGCCTACATAATGCATAGGCTACACTTTGTAAACAAAAAGCAGCTGTGACAGGCAGCGGCCGCATATATTCTGCGTCATATCTCTCATCTTGTGAACTCTACAAGCCCCCACCCCTCACTCGACAACCACACGGAGATTCTGTAATGTGCGTGTACAGTATGTCGTTCACACATACGTCCGCATAAGGTCAGTATAAGGTCCGCAGGTTAGCATCATATCTGAATCATCCGAAGGGTAGGACCTCCGTTTGACAAACCTCCGCATATACTCCGGTGGTTATATCTGAAAGCGCTTAGTAACACTCTCACACAGGCACACCATGCGCACACACACTCAAACATGCACACACACGGTACACATGCACACAGGCACACCATGCACGCGCACACACACACACAGGCACACCATGCACACACGCACACACACACACACACACACACACACACACTTCCCTGTGATGTTCACCACCTCACTTGAGTTTATCCCTGCATCACGCTTGGTGCTGCTGTATGAAAAACTGGCCTTGCTGAATAAGAGTGTCCTCTGCTCCACGGTACATAACTTACCCGGCTGTCATTAGACGGGGTTGGCAAAGGCATCGGGTTTTTGTGTCCTAGAACAAAAGGCAAATGATTTAATACAAACCCCGGAGTTGGAACAAAGGGTCTCGCGTGTAGTTCAAGAACAAGGGTTGGGAACAGGATAAATTTTCACCTTCTAGTGATACGACTTGCATCCGGTCCGTGGCTGGATTTTTAAAAACATAGGCTTTGTTATGATGGGCTTTTTGGTTCAGTTAGGGGCATAATGATATCAAGGGATCTTAAAAGGGATGAAGGCTCTCTCTTCCTCTCTCTCTCTATCCCTCTCTCTTTCTCTCTCTCTCCCTCTGCGGTGGCACCCAGCCAGCCCCTCATCCCGGCTCTTGCATCACTTCCTTTGTGGCCGAGGGTCAAAAAAAAAAAAAGAGCCCCATTTGCAATGATGTCATTGTCACAAATAGAACAATGCGGGTACAGTTTGGCCCGCAATAGCCCCTTGCTAAACTTCTTAAAATAATATATCCTGTTTCCTTCTTCCTCCCAGGGTGCACAGCGATGGTGACTGGATAAAGCCTTGGTGTTTACGACACTCTGAGGTCATGAGTTTGTGGAAGACTGCGCTCAGAGCAACACATACACATCTGCGCCATAAAAAATGGCTAATATGAAAAGTAAAACAATGGAAGCAGATGGTTTCTCGGGGGCCGGTGGGGGCCTCCCGTAATTACCGTGAAAGTACAGTCAGGAGCCATGGATTTGTCATTGTCCATATGAGCCGACGATTACTGAGGTACCAATGAAGCAGACAATACATTACACACTGTGGGCCAGCTCAGGGGGACTTTTCAGCTGGTAATATTACATTGGGCATATTTTACATGGCTTGTGGTAAACAATGAAGTAGGGAATTGGTGGGGGCCAAGTGTGTGTAATGGATTTTCAGAGCAGCTGAGGAGAGACAGAAAGAAAATGAGGGAAAGAGTGTGTGTGTGTGTGTGTGTGTGTGTGTGTGTGTGTGTGTGTGTGTGTGTGTGTGTGTGTGTGTGTGTGTGAGTGTGTGTGTGTGTGGTGAGCTGGTAAGACGGAGTCCTGTTTCTGCCAAGAGGACTCATTTGAGCGGGGAGGCGCCGGTTGTGCCGGGGGGAAACGTGCAGTCTCTCCATCCTCCGCGCGCCGCTTTATTTATGCAGCATCTTGCGGTGCTTCTTCTTCTGAAGCGGAGTCGCCGACACGGTGTGAATTTGAATTGAAGTTTGAGTGAGATCCCCCACTCTCTCTATCTCTCTCTCTCTCTCTCTCTCTCTCTCTCTCTCTCTCTCTCTCTCTCTCTCGCTCCCTCTCTCTCTCTCACACTCCTTTCCATACCATTCCCCTACACCCCACCCACCAACATCCTCATCCTCATTGAATGGTGCCACTGCATTCCCCTGTCATGACTGTGTGTGTGTGTGTGTGTGTGTGTGTCTGTGTGTGTGTGTGAGAGAGAGAGCATGTGTGTGTGTGTGGGGGCTGGGGTGGTGTAAGGACTTGCCAGGCTTCCAGAAGGCTGCGGTACAGTAAACACCGACAGCGGATTTTCAATTCCAGCGCTGTGACATGTGCCTATCCGCCGCATCTCTCCGCTCGCTCTGCCCTCCCGCGCCTCGCCGCACCGTGCCATAATTCCCCCTGGGAATCCTGCCGCGACCACGACGCCTCTCACCTCACAGTTCTCCTCGCCTCAACCCCCACCCCCCAGGCCGCCTATTTTTCCGCACCTTCCTACTCCAACTCAGCACAATACAGCACCTCCATACACATAGCTGAACTCCTCAAAAGCAGTTTTATTTCCATTACTAAGCCCACTACCATACACCTCCTCCTTCCACCCCCCCCCCCCCCTCTCCACCCCCTTATCCAGTATCCCACACTTTTTTTTCCAATGAAGGCAATTTGAGGCTGGGGGGGGGGGGGGGGGGGGATGCTTGCTCAAGGGCTGCTGCAGCAGAGCGCGCCTCTTTGATATGCTCACTGCCTTATGAGCTATCAAGACACAGGGATAGAAGACATGGTAGGCAGAGAGAAAAGGGGAGAGCAGAACAGAGGAGAGAGGAAGGGAGAGGAGGAACTAGAAGGGGAGAGAGGATGAGCGAGAGTGTGGGAGACAGAAAGCGGAAGGGGGAGAGAGGAGAGTGAGAGAGAAGTGAGAGAGAGGAGAGAGAGAGAAGTGAGAGAGAGAAGTGAGAGAGAGGAGAGTGAGAGAGAAAGAAGAGAGAGAGAGGAGAGAGAGAGAAGTGAGAGAGAGAAGTGAGAGAGAGGAGAGTGAGAGAGAAAGAAGAGAGAGAGAGGAGAGAGAAGTGAGAGAGAGAAGAGTGAGAGAGAGAGAGAGAGGAGATGAGAGAGGAGAGAGAGATAGCTGAACCAAGTGGCATGCTTCCAAGCGAGTCAGCATAGAGATGCACTAATTAAAGAAGCCATAATTAGCGCAGCGTCTGACAAACAGGACGAGTCTTTCATCTCCCTCCCCTCCACTTTGGGCCAAAATCAGACCACCTCACTCCCCCAACCCCATCCCCCCCGCCACACACAAACACACACACACACACATGCGCACACACACACACACGCTCCCCATCCTCACACTCCACCCTCATCCAAGACGCACTCTATCCACCGCCCCTCCCCACCCATCAGGGCATGGGGCACCCATTGGGCAGCCGTGGCCCACTGGTTAGCACTCTGGACTTGTAACCGGAGGGTTGCCGGTTCGAGCCCCGACCAGTGGGCCGCGGCTGAAGTGCCCTTGAGCAAGGCACCTAACCCCTCACTGCTCCCCGAGCGCCGCCGTTGTAGCAGGCAGCTCACTACGTCGGGATTAGTGTGTGCTTCACCTCACTGTGTGTTCACTGTGTGCTGTTTGTGTTTCACTAATTCACCGATTGGGTTAAATGCAGAGACCAAATTTCCCTCACGGGATCAAAAAAGTATATATACTATACTATACTATCAACAAACTCTCTCGCTCAACATGGAGGGGTTTTCACTTTTTCAGCACAAAACGCCGCTCCACTTAATAAGGCTGCCGGTAAACTTACATAGCTGATACACAGCATGCAAACTAGGACAGAGCGATGCACTTGCCCCCCCCCCTAATCCTCTGACTTCAAAAACAAAGCCTTCTCTCCCCATCTTCTCTGATGAAAGTGTCAGTAACAGAGGAGAGCACTACAACACAGACAAAAGTGGTCAGCGGCATTACCAAGTAAAACTCCGAAGGCCTAAATATTTAACAGCATGTGTTTGTTGATGGTAAATCACAAGATATGTTTTCTATAGGCGTCCCCTTTCCTCTCATGCATTTATTATTATTTCTGTTCAATAATAGATTCGGTGTCCCCATCATACATCAACTTCTCCGCTCGCCAGTCAGTGCTAACTCAACATAACAGCCAATCTCGAACTCACGGCTCCCTGCGAGCCTCCGCCACATATCCTTAAGCTAGTCTGCTTTTATTGCATTTTGGGGAGATATTGGATTCTTTTTCAAAGTGAGAGCTTTTTGGTGTTGACATCTTGGGAGCTCATCCTCTTGTCTTTGGAGCTGCGGGCGCAGCACGGTAGCGGGAAGGCGGCGACGGACGGCGTGTGATGCATGTGTTCCCGATGTGTGATGACAGGTGACTGAGCCCCAGCACCGCTGAGCGCAACGGTGTGACAGGTGCGGGGAGAAGAGAGGGGGGAAAAGAGAGAAACAGAGAGAGAGAGACAGAGAGAGAGAATGAGAGAGAGAGAGAGGGAGGAGAGACCTGCTAGAGGCATCAGCCAATAGAGCCACAGTGGCCCACACTGCGAGGTGACACACATCTCGTGCACACACACAGACACAGACACAGACACAGACACACACACACACACACACACACACACACATAAACACACATTGCCCTGTAATATAGATTGAGGCCCCAACCGGCTGCAGTAAAAAATCTTGAGGGCTTCATTTCACTGCAGCAGAGAGACACCTTGTTTGGAGGAGACAGCTGAGGATGAGCTCTTGGCACCTGAACAGCGGGGCTGGGAACATCAGGGCATCTGCAGCACAATGCCAGGACATGTGCCAGGGACGACGGTTGAGAATGTTGGTGGTGGTGGTGGTGCTGCTGCTGCTGCTGGTGGTGCTGGTGCTGGTGGTGGGGCTGAACTGGAAGAATAGATTTATTGTGTGGAGGTCCTGTGTGACAGCACCAGACTTTGTAGAGTGTTCACTGCCTTGGGGCATGTGAGAGAAGTGTGTGTGTGTGTGTGTGTGTGTGTGTGTGTGTGTGTGTTTGTTTGTGCTTGTGTTTGTGTGTGTGTGTTCACTTATGTGTTCAAGCATGTGCCATGATGGGCAGTTTGTGCGTCATGGCCATGTGCATCCTCGTCACATCTTCTAATGAAGGCCGAAGGGACTGTTGATATGATACCGCTGTTACAAAGGAAGTGGGGGGGGGGGGGGGGGGGCAAGATTACAGTGTCCCCCATTTGTTTAGACAGAAAATAATGAGTCACCAGGATTTGGCAAGAGATGCCGTGTGTTAATATGTCTGTTGGAAGACAAAGATGGCTATCATAGTAAGGATTTATACTTCGGCTTCCTGCCTGTTTGACTGCAAATGGACTGGTGACGCTGAGAGGTGCTCCTGCTGTCTGTGGCGCTCCATGCTCTCCCTTTAGATAAGAGTGCCATCCAGTGGTTAGAGGCTGTAACTGCAGGAACCGTGGCAGCAAGCATGGTGGACTTCCAGCCGCTACCACATAAATCCCATTAATGGAGCTCGCAGTGGGTGGCTGTAATCATTTAGAGTTTTACATGCAAATACAGCCCCCCTTTCAACCCAGCCAAATTACCCTTGGGTCAGACGGCTGAAAGCTTGATAAACATATTTCCATTTTCTTCTCCCAGCCATTACTTACACGCTTCCTATTTGGGCGTTGTGCTTTTCTCCACAGACCCATTTAGACAGCCGACACTCGAGCAAAGTCCCTTTGATCTGATAACACCAATAAGAGCCCCCATCTCGAAACAGTTCACTAGGGGGCGATATTTAACCCCTAAAGCCCCCCAGCAGTGCTTTGTGTGGCCAAATTGAGTTGAATCGATTCGTAGCATACTGGTGCAGTGCTAGTGTGAAAGTGAGTTTATCAAAGGCCTGAACTGATTATGTCTTCAGGGGAGGTTATGGATTCTTTTAAGGAGAGCCGGGTTGATTGGAGGAGTGCATGGCCCAGAGAGAGGATCCAGAATACCTGTCGGCCTGAATTGTGACAGTGATAGGGTATTCATAGTCCTGAGATGAAACCGCTCAGGGTGCACCTATTTTTTACTGCCTCGCCATGGGAATGCTCTCTGTATATCCTTTGTACTACTTTGCATATTAGTGGGCCGCTTAAAAAGCAAGGCTGAAGAAAGAAATGGCTGAAGAGAAATAAGTAGATCTGGTTTGTCACAAGCGTAGTTAACAAAATGTCCGTAGTATGACTACACTGTGAGACAGAAGAGCAAATGTAGCATGAGTAGCCTAATGCCCAGGTAAATTGTGCACCTACACTGTTACCTACGCCGAAGTTTTAGCTTGTGCTTGTCTACAGTGTTGCTTGGATTTCAGAGGGATTTTGTGGGGTGTGAGGCAACAAATCTTTGGTTTAGTTTTTGTTTTCACTTTGGTGCACTGACATGACTCTGTGCCGTCTCCTGTTGTCTTGTATCATGCAGCACTGCATCATTTATTGATCTTTAAACGGAATCCTCCGGCGTAAAATGCATGATGCAAGCGCTCGGCAACACGGGGGGAAAATTCCCCAAATCCCAGAACAGACACTGAGATGATGCTGTACCTTAGTAAGCAAGGTTTACAATCTGGAACAGCCTATTGCTATTTGCAGTCCTTTGGAAATCAAATACAATTATGGGCACGGTGACGTTCATGAACACATTTTCTGATATCACAAAAGAATGTTCGAACTCTAGGCTACATAGCATTTATGGTTCACTAAACCCATTATATTGGCATAGCTATTACACTAACATTTTGTAACTACTGTAGGTGCTGCCTTTCTTGGCCAGGGCTCGTTTGGAAAAGAGACATCTGTCTCAATGTGAGTATCCTGGTTAAAAAAGGATGAATAAAGAAAAAGAAAAAAAAACATGCAAGTAACAGGTATTGTGTCAACTACTGGCCTTGACAGCAGCTAAAAAGTAGTCATTTATTTACAGTACATGAAAGAGATCATCAGCATTCAGCTCTGTGTCCTTTCAGCCAGCCAGCCAGACAGTCCGTCAGTCAGTCAGGCACCCAGAGCAGTGATTAAAACACGGCTGTAACTCCATTAGACAGCCTAGTTCCTTTGACAACTCATTTTTCAACACTCTCGCTGGAGAGAAAGGTTATGGTGCCGGATTACAATTTACAGATCAATGTGCTCCCACTGTTTCTCTCTGTCCCTGTCATCTTTTTCTGTTGATCTCTACTACAAAGCAGAGGGGGGAGACTTTTATGTTAGTCAAGGCTGCAGAAGATTTGTGCCAAACGCTAGACTGGGAGTGTTTTTTAGAAACTAGAAAGTTGGAGAAATAAAGTTGGAGAAAGTTATTTTTCTGTGATGGATGTAATCATGAATGACAGAGGCGGTGGTAGGGTCAGAACTGAAAAAAGTCCTACTACATCAAAGTCTGTGTTAAAACCATTGATTAATGTGGTATTGTGGTCTTGATATGATCCAGTCTAAAGCGCTAGAGAGTTTGTAATGTTCCCTGCTGATAGATTGATTGATTGACTGTAATTAACTTCTGAAAAACTGCAACCTGTTCATACAGTAATGGATGAAGGGGATGGCAAGTTAATGTGGACTAACTTTATGGTAATACATGATCAATGTAATGGTAATTAACATGTTATAAATGGCAAATGAATGTACAGTAGTATTTATGTTGTGAAAATAAATTGTTGAGAAAGCTCAAACTTTTACCTTTTCTCAACTTTCAACTTATTTGCAAATTGCAAAGCAATAGTTTGTGTTATGGCACAGCTCTTGTTCTTTCCAACCGTGTTAACCAAAGTCAATAACAGCACTCAAAAGTCAAGAGAACTCCAAAATCTAAAGCATTTTACCTTGACAATTTGAAAGTTCTCAACATTTCAGTTTTGTAACAGTGAATGTATGCATTTAAAAATGTAACTGTTCAACAGAGGTCTCAGCAGCTAATCACATTGCAAGGATGAACCAGTGGAAGTCTTTCCACATCAGGTATCAGATATTACATCACTGAAAGATTTCATCATGCTTAAAGTAGGTCTCAGCTCAACCAGCCGAGGTCTAATCAAATCATGTTTAAATACTGTAATATTAGCCTATACTGTAACCTATAAGCTGTATGTTATTCAATTCTTTCTGCATCATCTACAGTAAATGCTCTTTATCTTTCCATTTACACCACTTGCCATTACAGCTAGGCAAAACATTAAAGGGATTGCATAATTTGTTTTGTTTTATAAGTACGTCAGCATTTCGTAAATATTAATAAGACAACATGGGTCTCTGGCAATGGAACTATTTTCAATTAGCCTGCAGCTGTTGTACAGTATGCTCTCCCTAATTATCTCTAATTTATAATCACTCTGTGATTGAAATATTCAGTTAAACGTGAAAAGGAACAGCTACAACTACAAAAGCTAATCACAAAAAGACATTTTACAGTTTAGCTAGAGGATACACCTGCAGATTGTGAAATAGTCATTGTGTATCAAGTGAGTGTAGCCTGATTATGCCCATGTTCATGACTGCTGACTGCATTGACTAGACACGTCTGTAGAATTGGATGGATAGAAATGGATCTTATATTGTGTGTGATGTTACACAATGGCTCTTATATTGTATGGTGTTACACATTGGAAGAGCTTTCAATAATTTATAGCAAGCCCATGTGTATTAATGATCTAGGCAAGAACTGAAGATTTGAAGGGGTGGTAGATTGGCCTCTGTTGTACTATCGACTTAATGGATCAAAACAGTAGGGTGCCAAGTTGGCTTTCATTCTACTCCCTTGAAGTCTGTGACTTCAGGCCTATTCTTTTTCATTAGCAGCCAAGTAGCTGAAGCATTGGTAATATCAGGGGCCTCATGTTTGTTCTAATTTTAAATAATATTAATTTCCCTGTGCATAGGTGTTTATGCCTATATGTCAAATGCTTATGTTTTCAATCATGTACATTGGAATAATGCCCTAGATGTGAGATGAGAAGGGAAAATACTCTTTTGTAACTTGTCTGAAATAGTCAGCTCTTGAGATAACAGCAAGATCCAAAAGAAAACTTGATTGGCTTAAAAGTGAGCTCCTGAGGCTGTGATTGTGATCAAATTAAGGCCCGGCAAGGACAGTTAAAATATCTCCTGCTTTCCCTGCTATTCTCAAATGAAAAGGATTGATTTAGAAGAAACAGGTCAAAATGTAGTAATCTTAAAAAAAGATTTTATTTAATTTTGAGGCAGAGAAAAGACAAATAAAACATTTCCTCTGGGTACAGACTATAATTATTTATTCCACTGCTTCTTACAGGAGGCCTAGTGTGCTGTTATACCAGTTATCTGAACCAGGGTCATTATATATTGGCTTGAAGTCCTGTATATCAGCTGTGAAATACATTACAGTGAATAGAGAAGATGGAGTGTCTGAGCTGATGACAGTAGCTACAAGAGCACAAGATGAAAATCATAGATTGATATTACTATAAAATAGTCGTTTTTTTCTGGTTGGAGGCATGATGGTCTGCTAACCAACACAAAACTCATCCTCAACTCAACCTCAACTCATTTTCTATGTAAATAGTGAAGTATGACTTACTTAGGAAGTAGGCTACAGTATGTCAAAAAAGTTTCCATGACCATGCACTCACAATGCTACACAATATTAGGCGCATTTGTCCATACCATCATGGTATTCAAAGGGACCTCCTGATATGAAATAAAATATCTTCCAACCACCCATCACTTTCTGATAAGCCAATTATTACCTGGGGTTTTCAAGCTGTGTCAGGTTACCTTCCTCACTGTCAGATTGTCCAGCAAAAGGCCTCCACAGTTATGACCCGAGGCTGAGAGCACTGCCCAACAGTCTGTCACCACCAGCTGGGGTAATTAGTCCCTTTCCGAGGCCAAGACAGTCGGCCCTTTCTGTCTCCCCCATCAGCCATCAGCCCTCTGATGTAAATGAGAGTGCCCATTATCCAACCTGCACCTAAACTAATTCCAGCGTCTAGACCAGCTTATTGATTCCTGTTTGTGCTTCCAGTGTTTTTCCCCCATTGCCAGCAGCGCAGGACCTCATGATTGCTTTTCCACAAGTGAAACTTGTGCCAGAGAATAAATACATACTTTACTCACAGGGCCTAATTGGCAATGGTCTCGGTACATTGAGTGCAATCGCAAAGCCAGTCCTGTCTTACTAGAATGGAAAAAACACCAAAAGCAATTGTTTTTGTTGTCAATTATCATAATAGACAAACCCTGTTCCTACTGAGACTATGAAGATGTTCTGGGGAGCCGCAAGTCATGGTGAAAGCAACAGATATATTTAAGTTCAAATACACACAAGTTTGTGCTGAATTAGAAAATAGGACGTGAATTCAATCTAACAGGTTGGCCTCCTCTCCACATCTCTCTCCTGTCACTCAGCAGGTGGATCCAGTTGACCAAAGGGGACGTAAAGGTGGGCTTCCCCCAGAGTACGAGTCCTTGTTCCTGCTTGTGATGAGAGGTGGACCGCTGAAAGAAGCCTTTCCTCTATCAGAGAGAGGATGCTCCCTTTGAGAGATTGGGTCCCCCACACTCCTCTTGCCCCATTCACCGCCAGTCTCGTCAGGCAAGCCGTCACTCAGCGAGATAAGCTTGATGTGTGTATGTGTGTGTGTGTGTGTGTGTGTGTATGTGTGTATGTGTGTGTGTGTGTGTGTGTGTGTGTGTGTGTGTGTGTGTGTGTGTGTGTGTGTGTATGTGTGTGTGTGTGTGTGTGTGTGTGTGTGTGAGTGTGTGAGTGTGTGTGTGTGTGTGTGTGTGTGTGTGTGAGAGAGAGAGAGAGAGAGTCTGTGTGTGCATTTGTACATTTGTGTATTTGTGTCTGTGTATATATGCATATCTTTATGCTTATTTTCGTCTCTGTGTGCAACAGTGTCAATAGTCCCCTATGTCTCCCCACCACAAACAACAGCTCCATAGGTCCCTTTTCAGTGCAGGTTTATTAAACCTGTCAATAGCATTGTGGAGAAGAATGCTTTGTGCAGGCTGATATTCATGGCTAAAATTCCTACGGAGATGAATGATGTGTGATGGCCAAGTAAGGAGGGATGGTAATTGGCATGGAATCTGATAGTGGCCCTGGTTGGTTTTCAAACTCAACACCCAGACCCACGCCCAGTTACGCCAGCAGGGGGAAATCTTTGCCTCTGAAAAATCAACAGGTTGATCCCAGGCCCTCGTGGAAGGAGGAAGGGAGAGAGAGAGAGGAGGAGAGGGGAGGGGAGGTTCAGCATATTTCTATCAGAGCTGGAGGAGGAAATGCCAACATGTGCAGCCTATTTTGCATGTTAGTCACAAGCACAAACAAGCACAGACATGCACAATATGCTGCCAGGCGAAGTGATCAGGCGCACCTGTGTTCCTGTCAACACTGCTGGCGTTCAAAGCACATGTTTTATGAGCCTATACCGTTAGTGTATCCGCTGTAGGATAAACTGAAGAGGCTGACTCCAAACCTCAGATGGAACAGAAAGCAGTGTACGGTATTTAGTTTAACTAAGGATACTGAAAGCAGTATTTCAATTACATCTTTATGATGACATAATTTTTGGTATATAGTAAATACTTGGAATACAATACTTTAATCACTTTAATGACTTAAAAATTACAGTAGTGGGTAATTATAAACTTGACAATATTGCTTAATACAAGCCTATGATACAACCTGCAGTATGCAGTACATTACATTCTGTCAAGTTCACTTTCAGCTCATCTACAGTAAGCAGTGTAAAGTAAATTTCAGGTAGTAAATGAATAACACATTGAGTTTTATGATTTATATTTTTTCCAATTTCATAACATATCTGCCAATATTCCTCTGAGCATGGATCCACTGACTCATCAGCCTGGCTCAGGGCAAGATGAGGCACCACGCACAGAGCCTCACACAGATTAGCCAACATCAACTGTAAATGAGACCCACAGTACATTCATCTATTTACGCGTCCTCCTCTCCAAGCGCTGGCCCCAGGTGCCTGCCTTCAGACTGTGCTATATGATAGCCACCTCCAGGCCCTTGACAAACCCCAGGCCTGACCCGTGTATTTATGTTCTCTTAAGGGCCTCGGAGGATGAGGTAGCTGCTGCTGCTGCTGCTGCTGCTCCGAGGCGGGCGGGCGGCCCCCTTGCCTCGCCTGGCGCGTGCACAAAAGAGCTATAGCCAGCCAGCCGGAGGTCGTTCCCCCGCCACCGCTGGCAGCGCACGGACTCGGTCCAGGTCTGGTGCCACTGCAGGCGGGCCGTGACTTTGATGAATAGGCCCTGGCTTTTTTCTGGGGGTTGGGGTTGGGGTGGGGTGTGGCGGGGTGGTTGGTGGATGGGAGGGAGGGGGGCTGACTCATCTGTAGCCGGAGCTGAGGAGGAGGAGGAGGAAGAGGAGGAGGAGGAGGCCGAGGAACACTGGCGGCCTGTCTGGGGGAGCTGAGGCACCTGGAGCTGTTGATTAATAGGGCAGAGGGCTGCTGCCTCCCTTACCTCACGCTATCTCTCCCCTGAATTTGGGAAAATAAACGGGAGCAGTCTGCTAACAGGACAAAAGAGAGGAGGATGAGAAGGACAAGAAGAAAAATAAGAAGAAGGGAAAGAGAGAAAGAGAGAGACGGAACACCTCTGATTCCCCCACGGCCCACTGTGTGATGGCTCAGCAAGGTTCGGATCTTCACAAGGCTTCGGTCCGACTAATGGTATCACTGTCAACCTGCGTTTTTTCCTGCGTATGTGTGCGTGTTATTGTCCCTGCGGTCTTTAAACGCTGCTGAAAAGACTGTGATTGTCATCCCCATTGTCACAGTGGAGTGGAGGTGCTCGAGAAAGTGAGGCGTACGCGAGCAGAATCGCAGGTCGATGCTCAGGAGGATTTTTCCATTATTCTCCGCCTCGGCTCTGTGGGCCTGGAACCCCCCCCCCCCAGCCCCGCTCTGTCAACCCTGCTATTGGAAATGACAAGCCCAGTAAGCTTCATTTTGAACTTTGGCTGCTTCCAAACCGCAAGAGGCTCTCCCTGTGGAGCCCAAAAACCAGTGAGCAAGCAATGTAACCCTCCACCCCAACCCCACTACTACCACCTTCCACACACACACACATACACACACACACACACACACACACACACACACACACACACACACACACACACACAATGCAAGCTGGAGTGACACTTGAGTAGACCCAATTGGAAAGGCTTGACAGGGCTGATATTGGCGCAGTGCAGAGCCAGGGTTGAAAAGCTTTTAAAAAGTCACAGAAAAAAAAGAAACTGTTCAAAAACTTGAATTCAGCAGGTGATGTAATATATGGAAATATCTGCCCTATGAGCAGAAGACGATTGCACCGGAGCTGATGACACACAGTTCTTAATTCAAAGAGCGAAGTCAATCCCCTGCAGTTCTTAACGCGTTTGACAACAGGCAGTGGTGCAATAGTTCACGCCCTTGCTTTTAACATTGCATGTCATTTCCATTTTGATTACCACTTGCGTCTATAAAAGCAAATTGGCTGAGGGACAGCCGTTTTGTTTGGTCAAGGCCTGTCCTCTACGTTTGGGTGGCCTTCCATGGCCCTTCACAGCCGGCCTTTTTTTGGGAGCTGCTCAGTCAAATTCACTCCATTAACTGACACTTGTCAACACAGTGTGGCAGTCTTGGTTTAATTTGAAACCTACAAAAAAGGTGGAGTATGGGGGAAGGAAAGACTGAAGAAGAATCAAAAGATAAAAAAGGTTTATTATTAAAAACAACAACAGCACACTCCTTGAGGTCCACTCAGGCCTGTCGGGAGTGGACACTCAGTTCGCTCGTCCTGTCATCAGGACCCTGGCCGTTGGCTAAATGCCTCCCCCCGCCCTCAACCCCCCCACCCTGGCAGAGAGGTGTGCTAGGGGGCTGACAGTGGGCTTTGTGTCTCCCTCCCCACCCCCCGTGATGGATGGGTTCATGGGCCAGGCCACAGCATTGTACAGCTCCGGCCAGAGAGTCCTCCTTCGCCTGCCCTGACCTGTTGATCTTTATCTGACCGCAGAGTCAATCAGAGCTGCGCTGACCACAGCCTGTGAAAGGACAAGCAACCTGATCTTTCCCGCACCCCCCCCCCCCCCTCAGAGAGAAGGAGGGTGGAGGGGGAGGGGGACCCAGGTACGCTCAGTGGAATTTAATTAGCCAGCCGAGACAGTGGCACCGCCAAAGCCTTAATGGGGACTCACTCGAATGAAAAGTGTCCTGGGTGCTAAAACACAAAGCGCTCATGTGAGCAAGTTGCGACTGCTCCAAGCCATAGAAGGACCCAACCCACTGTCGAGGAGTCATTTCCTATCCAAGCGCTATCGTCCTCTGTATCTGTGTCGATCTTGTCCACCAGTCCATCCATCATGGTCCAGGTATTTGTGTTCGCCAGTGGTTAACCGCAGTGAGGACAGGCCCCATGTTGCTCTGTCAGAGTGCAGGTAATGCCTTTACCGCTCTTCCTCCTCCACTCCATCTTCCTCCACACACAAACACCAGGCGTTGATACTCGAACAAACACTCAGCGCCCCACTTTGCATTTGCATGTGAAGACGAGATGGATCGGCCTCCGTCCTCAGTGCGAGGACTACAGAGCATGAAATAGGAAGCTGTTTATCTCTTGTGTTGCACCTTTCCTTCGACGAATCACCTCTTTTTTATCTGAGTGAGAATGAATGGGGGGGGGGGGGCTAATTGACTTCTCTCCCTCTCTTTCCTCTCTCTCACTCTCTCTCTCTCTCTCTCTCTTTCCTTCCTCTCTCTCTCTTTCTGATAAATGGCAGAAATACAGCCCATAATGACTCGTCTCCGGCACTAATTAGCCGGTGGGGGCCAGCAGAGGCGGCTCTCCCTCAGGCGCGCGGTGGGAGAGCGCCGGTGCTTGTGAGGACGGCTGCCCCCGGCACGCTGGCATGGAAAAAAGATCAGCTGCGGAGGGGAACGACACTTTTTCCATAAATTTCACAAGAGGCAACGCTTGAGAGCAAGCCTTGACAACCGCTGTCATGCTCGCCATTCCATCAAGAAAAGGGATGGAAATAAATTACGCCCCAACCTCCCCCCGCCCCCCAAAGTGGCTTTTCTGTCCAGATATGCGTTCACCCCATTTCACTTTGGTTCACAAGAGTACGTCCCGGGGGGGGTGGGGGGTTGGGGGGTTGATGGCTGAGGACCTACAGCAGCTCCCCACAGCGAGAAGCTTGAAGCTTAGCGCATGGCTCTGTGAATCTATTTCACTGGAGAGGAGACCCCCCTCCCCCCACACCTTCACCCTGCAGCATGTGGGAAAGACAGCTCTGTCTAGCCCCAATGATGGCAGTGAGATGGAGGATACAGCACAGAAAGAGAGTGAGAGAGAGAAAGCGAAAGAGGGGGAGAGACAGACGGAACACGAGGGTGGAGCGAGGCGAGAGAGCGTCCTTTTCCCTCCCAGGCCAATCCGATCTGACCCCGAGGCTGAAAAAAGAAACATTAGTCATGAATTTATAGGTTCCAGGTTAACAAGGTCCGGCTCTTAGAAAAACAGCTCATCCCCGAGATGCTGTAAATAACCAGAGGGGGAGAGGAGAGCTCTGGCGGGCCCCGTCTTGAACGGGAGTGCTGCGCCGGTGGAAACGCGGTCATGGTGAAATAGGAACCATGCGCCACAGAGCGGACCAGCGGCTCGGAACACCGGCAGACGTCCCTCTCCCCTCCTCATGCGGGCGGGCGGGCAGCTGCGTGAGGCGAATGGCGCTGGTGGGGGAAGAGACGCCCGCACCTTCCATATGGTTTTAATATCAGGCCCGCCGGCCACTTGATATATGGCTCAGTACTCGAGGCCCTTTTCAATGAAACAGCCAAATCATCCTGTAAAACCGGCGGTATGTGGCCACCGAGTTGGTATAATCCAGTTTGATGCTAACTGTCCCACACACGAAATAGATTGTAAAATGTTACAGTAGCAATGTGCTTGCTCCTCCCACCACAATGTATTCTCCACCAGATTTCCTCTTAACTCCCCCCCCCCCCCAAATCACTTCTGGCCTGTTTCACACCACTGCCAAAATTCCAGCAGAGCTTGCGGTCGTCCATTCTGGAATATTCTTAGCATTCCGTTCAACAAAAATTCTATATAGATAACCCTAATTGTGGTTACAAATGGTTTTGCGGTTAAAACCCCATCTGTTGCGGAAAAACGTTATACTAAAACAGAGACGTCACTCAGCCAAAGGCCAGCAAGCCCCCACATGAGCCTCCCTGGAGCTGATCCCTCCTGTCCCTCTCCATCACCTCTGGGTGACCTCTCCCCCTGTCAGGTAGGTCTCCACAGTGTCACTGACCCCCTCACCTGAGGGACTGGTACGGGGCAGGCTACTCAAGCGTGGACGGCTGGGGACGCCACTCCATTCAGCCGGCCACCTCAATAAATCTGCGAGGAGAAAAGGGGACCGCGGGCTAGTGTTTATTTTACAGAGCCTCTCCTCTTTCTCTGTGATTCATGGCTCCAGGCCTGAAGGTTAATTGTGGCTTGACTAAAAGAAGAAAAAAGAGCACCTGTGTGTGTGTGTGTGTTTGGGGGTTGGGGTCAGGCATGCACATGTGTATAACTGTGTGTGTGTGTGTGTGTGTGTGTGTATCTGCCTGTTCTTCTGTGTGAATGTGCGATTGTGTCTAGGCATGCACATGTGTCTGTGTGTTATCATGTGTGTGTATGTGCAAGTGTGCGGGGGTGTGAGCGTTTAACGTGTGTAAGACAGTGAGTAAACCCACCCAAACCATTTAAAACACATTTGTTTTCCTGAGTGCCGAATCACAATCGCTAACGGATCCAGCCCATATGGCCGTGCATATGTCTGCGAAAACAAGCCAGTCGGAGGTCGTAAATAACCGCTTAACTAGAGAGAAGCCTAAACTAACAGCTTAACGCTGTAAACTGCAAGCCTCACATCCCTCTCTCCGCTGAGCCGCTCTCTCTCTCTCTCTCTTTCTCTCTGTCTTTTTCTCTCTCTCTTTCTCTGTGTGTGGGAACATGTCGCAGGTCAGAGGTCAACCGAGGGAAGACGTTTTTTGCTTTTCTATTCCCAGCGCTAGCACACTACATTAAGACCCGCTGCGCTGTGTGTGCCGCGCTGCGCTCTGCCTATCCTCCTGCCTCTCAGGTGAAACTTAGTCATGTGTGCAGCGGCCGAGCAACTGTTACTGTCATCACCCTCTCTAATGCAGGGCCCTCGCTGTGCTAAACGAGGCCAGCTTTCAGCAGGGTATCAAGCTCGGCCGCTTTCAACTCGCATACACCTGTGTGTCCCACAACATCACAGGCCATTTCTCCGTGTTTGCACAAACACCCACCCCACTACCAGCCCCCAAACAAACTGCAGCAGGTACTCTGAGAGAGTCCAGGTGGACGGTGTGTGTGTGTTAAAGGGACAATTTAATATGATGTAGCATGCCCTAACCTGTGTGAGTGTGGGTGGGTGTGTGTGTGTGTGTGCCTGCATGTAAATCAACACGTTTGTAACACTTTGATGTGTACATAAAGCACACACACAAAAACATTGTGACAAATGCGTTGTGTGTGTGTGTGTGAGTGTGTGTGTGTGAGTGTGCAGACGCATGTGCCATGTGCAAATGCATACAGTACACACTCAAAATGCACGCACGCACGCACACACACACACACACACACATACGCGTGCGTGCAAACCTGTACTCAAGTATGCATACAACCAAAGATACATGGACCCACCTATACACCATCCAGGCCCAGACCTTCAAGCAGGCAGTCCAGGGGTCGTGTGGGTCGAGAGGGAAACTGCTACAGCAGGGCCAGAATGTGCAGGTCTGTCCTCCTACTCCACCTCGCATCCCACATCATTTTGTATGCATCATTACTTCTCCAGAAACGCTAAGGCAATAAACAGCTCAGCAGGAAAGATTTTATTTAAAGAGAAGGGGGGGGGGGGGATGGAAAAACACACACAGTGGGACGAAAAGAGAAGAGACAGAGCAAAAGAGAGAGAGAGAAAGAGAGGGCAAGAGAGAAACAGTATCTGCACGCACACACACACACACACAAAATACCGCAAACTCTTAAATCAGTTATCCCTGACCGAACATTAAGCAACTAAAAAGTAATTAATAGCAATAACATCAACAAACGTTTTTTTGGGGTGGACATTTTCCTTTCTATGGGCTCCGCCTGAAGCGGTCAGCTATCCGATTGCAAAGCCACGGAGGCTCTGGGAGCGTCTGTTCTCCTGAGCAGCCGAGGGAGAGAGAGAAAGAGAGAGAGAAAGAGAGCAAAGATAAATGTGTGAGTCTCATTCACGTATCCTGGGACAATATTCAGCATGAGTTAGCCGGAGGAAATGAAGGATAAATAAAGAAGACCTTGGCAGCGCCGGAATAATTATATGCCACTCTATCCAATCTACATAAATAAACGCCGTGGCGAGGGAAAGGCCTACAGTTTTGGTTAAAATCATTTTTCAGCCCTGACTGCAGTGCCCTGTGTGTCTCCAGAACAGCACATGTTTATTGCAGAGCGCATGTTTTACATTTTACATGAAATATTTAGTTTAGGTTGGCCAGGCATTTTGTACGCAAGGCTGCTGACCCCGAGATTGATTCGGAGTGTGTATTCCCGGTGTGACATTCCCAATCCATCACTCGCCGCCGACGCTCACAGGAAATCAGGAGGGCTTCCTTATCGCATTACGCGTCCACCTCTTTCCAATCCCATGTAAAATTAGCCGGGACGGTAAGTCCTGTTTCCACACTACCCACCCTGGACTATCTGTAGGCCCCATCGCCTACCCAAATACCGTTTACCTGTTTACACCTTTTCTGTAGTGATGGTGTCGGCTCTGACAGGTTGTCCACCCCCCCCCCCCCCACCCCCCCCAAACCCAATCTCCTTGATCAGATAGCGGTCTGGCCCTTGTTACCCCTCACAGCCCTCGGCAAACAGAGCCCCTGGCCTCCCCTCCTAACCCCCACCCCTGGATCAACACAAACCCCTCCACCCCCCAAACCCCTCCCCCCACCATCCTCGAACCTCCTAGATCAACGCCAAACACGCATCGATGCATTTTCAGAAAGGCCTGAATGGCTCATTGGGTATAAACTGCGAGGCAGACATTGGGCCCTGGAATCATGATTGAGGTGCCGCTTCACCTTTGGAGCTGTGGAACCCGGCTGCAAAGCGCAGCGTTCCATTCTACACCGTGGTTATGGGCATCTACTGTAGGAAGTCAGAGGGCTGAAAGCATCTGAAGGCATGTATTCTAACTGGAAAAGGGTACATGGAAATGTTTTTCAGTATTTCTATTTGTCTATTGAAATACACCCACTATCCCACTTTTTACTTATCTCTATTATTCTTTTACTGATACAATGTCTACACCATGCGTACATTTTACCAGCAGTCCCTTTCTGTCAGTCTGACCACTTCTGAATTAGGTGTGACTGATTGAAGCAAGGCCTGTTATTAGGCATAGACAATATTTGCTCTGTCCAACAGGGGGAGCAAGAGCACTGAGGTGCAACCTCTCCATCCACTATCCTCTCTCTCTCTCTCTCTCTCTCTCTCTCTCTCTCTCACTGTTTGCATTTCCCAACTCCATTCCTTTTTCCCCATGGGCTCATCAAAAGACACACGACCCCTGAGGTGCATGGAATACCAATCATGTGTGGCTATAATAAGAATAAGTCTGAGGCCTAATAGCAGGTAAATAGGTGCCCTGAAAATGAACCGGGCATTTGAGTGACATCGGCAGCCAGCCTCATTGGGATTCCTGAGCTGCCCACAGCCAGGCTGAAATGCATCTGCTTATTACGGGGGCAAATGGACAGATATTTGTTAATGAATCCACATGCTTAAGTAACCCAAGCTCCCCCCCAGTGCAGGCGCTCGCTGGCAGCAGGTCAGAGGTCATTGTTAAAGGTCACATGGCTTTAAGGTCTCCCCTCTCTCTCTAGTAATGAGTGGTTATCGGGCTCTAATGGGTTTGTTAAAAAAAAGGAAGGACAAAAAAAAGCGCAAGGTAACCGAGTGGAGAGACGCTAACCTGCCATTGCATTTCTGCTTAAAGAGGGAGATTTCTGTGTGTTAGAAGCAAGTGCACACAAGTGTTGTGTGCAAATGTGTTGATGTGTGCAACAAAAGTCCAAGGATCATGAAAAAAGAGACAAAGAGTTTGGTTATGGCAAGGGTATCACTTGTCCAAGCAAATACACTTAAAGCTAAAACAGCTCTCTAGAAATCAGAATAACAAGGGATTGTAATCAGATGTTTCAGCCCACCCATTTTAACTCATGGCGACTGCAGAAATCAGTGTGATTTGGAGTAGATTAGCAAGGTCAAGCCATGTAGTAAGTCAAAACTTTGTCAACTGATCAATGGACTGACAAAAATTGAGAATGTGCTTTTAGCCCATTTCCACTTCCTCGATATTGTTTGTACAACAGCTTACACGAGGGGGAAAATCAGTCCAAAAATATGGCAATGCGCTCCCTTTCAAACAATGAAAAAACGTGTAAGATTTCTGATCCTATCTCTTCAATCTGCCACGGCAGGATTTCTGTGATTAAGCCTCACTTTCTCGTGTAATTAATCCGTTTCCATTTAAGTAAAGCCTCCGAAAGGAAGAGGAACAACAGTCTGGGTACATTTTTCGCCGGCGAAGCTGGAGCCGGGGCTGGTGCTCATGGGAGAGCGGCACAGGAAGGGCCTCCTGATTGAGGATAAACCTCGGCATGAGAGCACGGCATGTACACGCTGAGAGAAATATTGAATCGCCATGCCCCTGGCAGAGTAGGTATCAAAAGAAGTTGTGTTTTTTTTTCTTTTCGTTCGTTCGTTTATTCGTTGCGTTTTCCTCATCTTCTTTTTTTTCTCCCCTCCCCTTCTCGCTCCTTCATGTCCCGCGGTTTCCATAAGCATTTCCTCGCTACATTTCAGACCCTGACACGGGAACCAAAACAGTCTGCGGCGTCAGCCTTTTAATCTTTGAGAGCAGCGGACCAAATAATTCATGTTGGGCACTAGGCGCTTGGGTAAGAATAATAGGAAACCAGGGAGAGCCAAGGGTTTAAGGTCACATCTCACAACCCTGTGAGCAAGAGATAACTTTGAGCTTGTTTTTTTCTTCCTTTTCATCTGAGTGGCAAAAGGGAATGAACATCATAGTCACAAACCACACCACAGGCACTGATACATATGATATGAAATAGGCCATTGTCTAACACAGGCACCAACTGAGTCGATATACTATCTCGGAGCCTGCTGAGCAGAATCAGCCGTGTACTTGAGTTTGTGTATCAGTGGACATAAATCGGTCTTCTCAAGAACGACTCCAGGTGCTTCGCGTATCTTTTTGCCACTGCTTCGAGGGGATAGGGGAACCTGCAACAGCTGTGCCGTTAGCTGAGCTAGTGATGTGCTGGGGTAGGTAGTTTGTCTCTTGCCGGCGAGAGACGTAAGTAAGAGAGGGAACTGGAGGAGGCTCGAGGTGCAGAGGAGCCTAGGCTCATTCATCCAGGTGCCACAGAGGGGCCTGATAGGGATCTCACCCATGGCAAAAATAACACAGCGTCCCATTGAGGCCCTGGATAATTACACAGCCCCGCTTCCACACCGCTGTTGATGTATCACCGCAGATAGCAATCTCACGGCAGCACCAGGCTAACGCTAAGACTATAGAGGGTCCCACACAGGTGATGGAGGAGGAATTAACAATAGGCTGAATTATGTGCCAGTGTGATTTTGAGTTGAGGGAGTTTAGACGTTTCAATTAGAGATTCAGTGAGATTGTTAATCTCATTATTATAGCCTCCAGGTGACAAAAAAAACTTATCAAATTGACTCTGGAGGTGTTTGAACACAAAAGTGCAGCATGGTTTAAAGGAAAATCATGCACTATAGTTTTAACCCAGGATGATGACCGTGTTTATTTTTCTTCAGAAAGGTCATGTAAGTAAACAAATATTAATTATTTCCCCTCCATCCATCTCTCGGCCATCCTGTTGGCAATCTCTCATCATCTACAAACTGTGTCAAATACACTGCACAAGGCTGCTAGCAGGTGATCCATTCTTTAGGTCTCCATTCTTCTTGTGAAAGCCCTTGTCATCTCTCTCAGATTGATGTTGTGCATTTAGTCCCTCCGGACAGGACTCATCCGATACACTCACCTCAGGCTACTGAGTTCAGGCAAGCACATAATGCATGCAGTTGCTGGGCCTACAGTGTGGGGGTGCTTGTATTGTGAATGTCACAAAACTTTGGTTAGGTATTTCAATATGGTTACTTTGCCTGTGATTAGCCAAGTTCCAGTTTCTACATTACTTCACATTCATCTTTAAGGGTTAGGGATACAAACTGCAAAATATTAGCTGCTTGTTAGTACATACTTACTCCTCACATACTTGCTAGTTCATGCCTACTGTACTCCTTACTGTACTTACTTTACTATGATAAATTCATAGGATGAAAACGATTCAATTGTAATTGTTTCAGAATTACAATGACTACTTTACATCTATGAATGTGCCTTTGGCATGACGATACTTCATGGAGTAAAGTGACATGTATGTGAAAAAGAAGACACAGAAGACATCCAGTGGCATGCACATAGCACATTAATCTTGAGAACATGACAGTGTCTATTGTTGGGTCATAAATAGTCTCGGGTTCTACCTGATACATCTTAATGTCAAGAAAGGCGGCCTGTAACACATGTAAGGTGTGGAAACGAGAGAAAACGACTTGCATTTCTTCTCTTTTAGCCCGACTCGTCTGCCATTGTACTTTACACTCCTCCCTTATGTCTCTTTATGTACGGAGATGAACTGCACAAAGACGGGGAGCAGGGTGGGCTGGTAACGTATCTGCTAACATGATCTGCTGAAGGTAATGTTTCAGAGCACATGTTTCACAGCAGGACAGGCCAGAGCTGTTCCATCCAACACTGAATCATCAGTGAAGCAAGTAGTTGTTTCACCATGCAGTCATGTATGGCCTGGAGAAATTCACTTGGAATGAATGAATGAATGAGTATAAACAAACTTCAGTCTACAAAGTCCAGCCAGAAGTTCTACAAGTCTGAGAGCTGAGAAGTTCTACTCTGAGATGAATTTCCAAGAACTCTCTTATCCCGACATCTTCAGAGACAGACTGGAAGCTCGAACCTTAAGAGAAAGAAAATGAGCACGAGAGAAAGAGAGACAGACTTGTTTTGTGTTTGTCCAGCCTGACAGTTTTCCGCTCGGCCGTGTTTGTATAGACAGCAGCGCGCTGGCTTAGGGTCAGACCCCCAGCCTCGCCGCTGTCTGCCAGCCGAGAGCTGGCTGGACCCCGAGCAGCGCTGGGCAGACAGGAAAAAATAAGCACGGCAACGAAGCCTGCGAGCCTCTGGGGGGGCTATGAGCCTCCTGATCTCTGTTTGGCTTTGTGTGCCAACACACCCCGACACCGAAAACCGAATACCCACTCCACCACCATCACCAGACCACACAGGAGCAGGGGAACACATAAACTGAGCGCAGCCTTTTACTGATAAACAGAGTCGCTATTCTGACAACAGATTAGCACCTGCATTGTGTGCGTCTGAGGTCAGCCCACGGGGCCAAGATGGAGGGAGAAGGGACGAGAGCGGAGGGTTATTTCGGCCGATTTATCTGAATGGACAGTCCCCTCTGTGTCACTGTCTTGAGTTTCCACTGATTTCCTGTACCCCACGGACACGAGGGACGGTTCCATGGCCCAAAAACAACAAGGCCGTCGCTCTCCCAAACTCGAAAGGCTTTTCCAGCGCCATGGAGTATTGTGGTTAAAATAACACGGCGTGCGAGGGTTTACGCATTGGTGGTGGGAGATACAGTAGTGTAGTGTGTTGGAGCCTTTTTCAGCTGATGCTTCTGTGGCCTCCCAGCCTGCTGCCAGTGCTCGGTTCCTGTCTGTGTCAGACCAGCTTAGCCTCTCAGCAGGCAGACACCCCCCCCCCCCCCGGGGCTCTTTCATGGGAGCCATGTACTTTCCCTAACTTCAGATCCCCTCCACTGAGATAGCAGGGTCAAACACAAACAGGTTTCTTTCCCTGCACTTGGAATATACCAGAAGAAGATTAAGTGAATATAAATGAATATCTATTTTTAGTCGGTTCTGAGAATGCTGATAAAATGTATGGTCTCGCATGAAGGTCACTTTGGATTAAAGTTCCTCTGAGTAACTCTGAGCAAATGTAAACAGAAGAACAGATTGCTTCTCAGTTGTTGCGGTTTGTGAAGTTTTTAACCCCGTGGCTCAGTTGGTTGGCCTGCATCTTGTTCACATGAATCACTTTACCTCCCGGACCTTCAGAGGGCAACCTCAAGACCATAGACCTCAGCTCATACACATTCTTAACAGTACAACACACCAAGTTGACTAGAATGAGACATTACAATTTGAGACAAGAATATGTCTATACTCCAAGTCAAAAGCATTTAACATGTTAGTTATGGATTGAAAAGAAGAATGCTAACTACTGGAGTGGCCAGTAGTGAGAGCTATTGTAGTGCTAGCTGCTAGCATTAGCTTTGACTTGTGATGTGGAGTCACAGGTGAGCCGCCATGGGGCATTGAGCTTGCCTCAAAGCTAACGCTAGCATTTCACCAATGAGGTGGGCCGCCCAAAATATGACCTTTCTTTGTTCTTCTTGGGATGATCGAAATAGTACGCACCGTGGGAATAGTGTCCTCAGAGAGCATGGGGTGTTCAGACAAGCCACCTGCTGTGTTCCGAGTGCCATCTCCATTTTCAAAACACTGGGGCCAAAGAAAGAGTGCCGTTGCCATTTGCTGTTTGGTGCTCAGGGCCTGAGATGGACGAGCAGCTGATGCCTAATTGGGCATAATGAGGCCTAATTGTGGAAAACCAATCTAGATTTCATGGCCTCAGTGTGACGGTGTAATGGCTGGTGTTTGACTCATGGCGAGGGCAGTTATCAGCTATTTCAAACTCGCTATCATCCATAACTGTGACAGCTCAGCTGCTTTCAGCCTTTTATCACTGCTGCCATTGAAGAGGCCTTTTGTTTGTCTTTCTTCACAGTTTCCTTCTGTGGTTTATCTGTAAGAGATGTTATAGTGTGAATTGTAATCGGCGATCCGCTGTAAAAGAAAGTGTCTGATCTGAGGGAGCAAAACGAGGACACTGTGCTAACTGGTGGCCCCCCGTCGTATGTCGGAGGGTGTGATGGCTCCGGCCCAGCTGGTGGTCTCATTTTCAGGCCGGGGAGAGCATTGTTTCAAATGGAGGAGCAAGGCAGCATATAAATCATGGCCGTTCCATCCAACTTCACTCTATGACACTAGAATAACACATCTCCGTCAAATAAAGGATATACGGACGGTGGGGGTGGTAGAAAGGAGGGAAAAATAGACCCGTTCCATGCCAAATAAATTCCTTCGTCATAAATTTGACACTAAAGTGTACTGCTTGTTTATAATGACTCAGTTATTGGAGCTTGTGGCATTTTCTTTCTCTCTCTCTCTCTCTCATTTCTTTTGTGCTATTTTTCAAACAGAAAGAGACGGATAACTTTTTAATGAGAAAGGAGGCTAAAGGGAGTGTGTGTGTGTGTGTGTGTGTGTGTGTGTGTGTGTGTGTGTGTGTGTGTGTGTGTTTGAGTTTGAGAGAGAAAGAGAGAATATAGAGAATAACGAATGTGAGTGTATGTGTGTGTGTTTCTGTGCGTGGGGGGGGTGTCAAAACAAGTGAAAAAAGCCCACCCATATGGAGAGCATCTGATTTTGAGCTTCATACCCCCCCCCCACACACACACCTTCTGACCCTCTTTTCCACTCCTGAGTCCACTGCACTGATGTGGCTGACAAGGTGAAGGCTTTTATGGAGCAGCCAAAACAAGCAATTCACAGCCCGTAACTCCTTGTCTCAACGGCTTTTGTTTGACCATAAATTACAGGAATACCGTGCCCAGGGGACCTTATTCATTTAGTTATGAATGTTGCAGACACACAGAGGACATTCATGTTGGTGTGGGTGTGAGAGATTGTGAGAGGTATGTGTTTGCGTATACATGTGTATGTCTGTGCTTGGGTGTGCCTTGATTTACCCACATATCGGAGATGTGGTGTTTGTATATGTTTGTATTGTGGCTGTTTGTATATTTATTTGAATAATTATGCATGATTACTATATGTGTATGTATGTGTGTATTTATGGGAATGATTATACATATGTATGTGCGAGTATGTGTTTACGTGAAAGCATGTGTATGTATTTGAGTAGGGATGTTTGTGACAGACAGAACAGGACACAGACTGGCGCAGTCTTCGGACCGCCAGTCTGCTGTTGCCCTGACCTCAGTGCGCCTGCAGGTTCAGTGGCACTGGAACGTAAACAGGCTCGGCTGGCCTTTACCGCCCCGTAGGGGGGAGCCGTTAAAAAGTAGGCCCGGGTGTCAATCACGGCCAAGTCAGCCTCGCTGGCCGGCCCGTGCTCTGCCCCCCAGTAGCCCCCAGCCTCGCTACCTCATGCCGGGGCTGCTTGTCTTTGCACACAGAGCCTCCCCGCGGCTCACATCCTCTTCTGCGTGATGACTCCTCCAGCACACCCTTAATGTGGGGCAACCGGCACGACCTGCGTCTGACAGCACACAGACATGCTCCAGGGTACGAGGGCATGAGCTCGAGAGTGCTCCCCCTTATGCACACACACACAACACATATATATATATATATATATACACACAATGAGGCATCTACTCAGAGGGAAACTTAACTTCATTCTTCTCCGTCGTGAGCCAAAGTGCATTTGATTTGATGTGCTGTCCCTGCCATCAAAGGCCTCTTTAAGGCAGATCAGTCATTTCCAACAGGAGGAATTCATACTTCAGGAAGGGGCAATCTCTCGCTTCCTCTCTCGCACTCGTCTTTGTCGTTGTGATGGTCGACTTCAACAGCTTAATGGATATTTGGCCTCATGTTCCCCGAACGCCACCACATATTGAGTCGTGGAACAGTGTGCACATGTGCTGGATGTGGTGCACCTGAAAACAGCTGGCCAAGAAAGACAAGCACTATACAGTATACACTGTGCAGCAGTCGTCATTCCTCTCTTTATCAGCACAACAAAGAAGGAACATTTCCTTCCAGGAACTGAGAAAGATAGAAAAATATTTGAGCCCCCTCAAAAGTCCTACTTCATGCTAAATGCCAGCTAGGCGGATGACAAAAACAGGCAAGTAGTTCTCTGGTTCATTACAAGACGTGAGTTAGCACCCTCTCCATGCTCCAGATAGGATAGCCTGCTTAAACAGCCCATATAAACTGACATATAAATACATTTGAGAATGCTAGTTTAAGGAAGTCTCGGCGGCCCCTTAAATGTTTCTCTTTGGTTGTGTAACGTGGGGAGTGTTTTCTCCCCAAGAACAAAGGATGCCACAGGTTTAATGTATTGGAAAGAAGAAAAGTCTTTATGGACATGACCTTTAGAACCACAGATGAAGGCAGTCGGTAATTAATACTCTTGTCAAAAGGCCATTTTTTACCTACTCTCCCCCTCTCTTTCTCTCCTCTCTTTCTCACCCTCTCTCTGCTGAAAAGCGTTCCACAAAATGGAGGCTGTGGAGGCGAGCTGAGAAGTCTCGGCTCTCCTGTAGACACAGGAAGTGGAGATGACAGCAGGCTCAGCAGAGCAGGCCGCCATGTGATTGGTCCCCGCAGAGCTGGTGATTAATGACCATGGGAACAGGAGCAGGGCAGCGGGAGCCTGCCCAAGCAGCATCATCATCATCATCATCATCATCATCGTCTCTCTCTCTCTCTCTCTCTCTCTCTCTCTCTCTCTCTCTCTCTCTCTCTCTTCTCTCTCTCTCTCTCTCTCTCTCTCTCTCCTCTCTCTTTTTCTATGCACGTGTCGGTGGAGCTGCGTCGAAAGCACAACACTCCCTCACTCCATGTCCAGGTCTGATGCGCAGCTGAAGGAGAGTTCTCTGTGCTCTTGGGTTGGGCAGGCGGGCATCTGCGAGACGCCACCGGGTTCATGATGTGGAGTAAACTATGCCAAAGGTTCCAAAGGGACAGCAAGACAACTCAAAATGCAGTGTGTGATAGTGCTAATGTCCTAACGAGAACAAACAGCACAGATAGAGCTGCAGCCTTATCAGGGCGTGGTGCATAAGAGGACAGTTCATTTCTTGAGTTGTGATTAATTAACAGAGACCCAAACTATGAAATGGGATCATTTTGATAACTGGTGATGATTCAGCATACATGATCAGTACTAACACATACACACAGGAGATGAACTGACACATTTGGCTGGTCAGGAGATCAAAATCTATCTGAGAGCCACATCACATTTTAGACTAATTCATTTCTGATGTTGTTTATCCTCTTCTGCACATGGTTATGAATTTGCATGTTTTCTTCCACTCGAATGGTCGCACAAACAAAGGCAGGCGACAGTGCATTAAATCCTAGCGTGAGTCCAGAGAGGCAGCCAGAGCCTAATGGGATTAAAAGCGTCTCAGTTCACCTGGAGTGGCCCCAGGCACACGAGAGACCCAAGACCAGGCTATGGGACGCTGGCACCCGTCTACTCCCGGGCCATTCACAACATCATGCTCCAGTACCGGCTCAACAATAATATTAGTGGGGGCTTTTTTAAGGGCCAGACAGGCCCAAAATACACCCCACATCAGAGCCAGCTCTGCAGCCTTCTCGCTTGCCCCCGCCCCGCCCCCTCCAGCACAACCTACACAGTCAAGTATGTGTTGGGTTCTTCCAGCGTTCAAATATTTTTGCATTTGTTTTCCAAATATTTGATTAAATATTAGTTTGGCGCTGCGAGCTTATGGAAGATCCAAGTGGGGGTTTATGGGAAGAATTAAGTCAATTTTCCCGTAAATTATGAGATATTCCCCTCCTAGACTGTTTACTAAACTGAAATATGCTGGTTTACCGTGGTGGTTTTCATGTTTGCGTGGAGAGTCTGTGGCCGACTTTTCTTCAACAGATGAGAGCTGCATGAGTGATGCCTGAATTTTATAGACTTCATTGCCTTCAAGTTGGGCTAAATTTGACTAAAGCTGAACACAGTCTAGGACAGAACCCCATATCACACATCAAATCAGCTGCTGACCTCTGAATCATCGATTAAAAACTCTAAAGACAATGGCAGACACGTACGTCAGTGCCAAATTTGATCTCATGATCTAAGCAGCTTGATTCACTCACACAGTTCAATAAGACTTTTACATTGATTGTGAGAAAATTACTTTCATTGACATAAAGTGTCTCACGTTTCTTGTTTGCTATTTCAAATCAAGCTTGTTTCACTAGGGCAGCTTTGGGGACACAAATCTTTTTTTTTTTTTAAAAAGAGAGCGAACCATCTGGCTTGTGCTTTCAATGTCTCCTGATGAGGTGTTTAGTGCAGGAAGTGGCTACATACGCCATTACGCACTATTTAGACACACACAAAACACAAGACGAGGCAATATTTATTTCATCAGTGGCATTATGGCTGACAACAATGACCATAGGTCTTTATCATGGAGCAGCAGAACAGAGCATAGAAACAAGAAGAAAAAAAAAAAAACCTTGTCAATTTAGCCCATAGAATCTGCGACGGGTCATTTGGAGGGAAAAATGAACGGGCGATTGTGTTTTGTATTTTGTCCCAGCTTCACAAACAGTGCCGCCAACAAAGTATCCCTTCTGAGCTACTTCCTTCCATTCTGATTGAGCTAATTGGGACCTGTTGACAGCAAATCCCATCCGAGCAGGAACCGGCCAATCAGCTGGTGGCGTCTGTCATCCCTGGCACACTGGACTTCCACTGAGAATAAAACCCTTTGTCTTAATGACCCTGCTGACCTTCATTTTCTTTCTCCCTCTCTCTCTTTCTGATATGAAAATGCAATGGACTCCCTCAGATAAAGTGAAATAAGAGTATTTTAGTGTCCTCTACTATGTCCTCATATCCTCTTCCCATGTGATTGAAACCTGAAATGGAAATATTAACCTGACTTGCAGGAGAGGGAAAGCTAAACCTAGATCTTAAACCAAAGGCCACCAATCATCAACAACAACTACCGTTTCAAAAGCAGTGTTTAAAACAGGTTTGAAAATCTTGGCATCCTTTGATGTTGAATTATGTCAACATCATTAAACAAAGTTGAATCTATTCATTTACGTCTGGAAACTGTAAAAAATGAGTATACATGCATGTTGTCTGTGAAACCACAATAGCATCAACATCACAAGTCATTTGCACATCCTTGTATGGGCCATGTGGCAAGTCCATTTGATCAGTGTCCTTATCTGGCAGGGCTGTGATGTGCTAGAGTGAAGGCTGTCAGCTAGGAGCTCGGGGAGAGGAGAGTGCATTAGGCAGTGTGTGTGTGTGTGTGTGTGTGTGTGTGTGTGTGTGAGTGCGCGAGTGCGTGCATGTGTGTGCGACACGCTCCAGCCTTTTGTGCTTCTAAACGAGTGCTGCTGTCCTCAGCGTCCATGTTCCACACAAAAGGGCCCCTAACAGGAGCTGTCATCAGACGACACTGCAGGGGGGAAAGATGGCGGCGCGCGCACTGGCCATATCGGATCACCCCCGCCTGCTTGTTTGTGCGGCCCTGAAAGCTGGCTACAGTTAAAGCTTGTTTTGTTTGGTGTTCTAAAAGCCAACCCCCCCCCACCCACCACCACCACCACCACAACCCACGCGCCCTGTGTGATCACCACTGCCTTTCAGACACTGTTTGCCCACTTTGAACCACAGGCTCACCACCGCGATCAGCGATCAAGAGAGTGGCCGATGTCACAGAAGAGAAAGAAGAAGAGGGGGAAAGGAGAAAGAGAGAGAGAGAAAGACTGAAAGAGAGAGAGAGAGAGAGAAAACAGAGCAAGGTGTCCAGCGGGTCCCCACTTTGCACCTGAGGTTGGATCAATACAGTTAAGTGATGACATGTCAATTTGCTCACAGCAAAAGAGATGCTGGCCGCTGAATGGCCCCGCTGAGAGATGACGGCAGGTGAATTGTTCGTTGGCGGATACAGTGTATCAACACACTTTTTTTTTTAAGTACCCCCCACACGCTCACACACCTCCTCCTCTCTTTGCCAGCAGCACCAACGCGCTTCTCCAACGTTTGATTAATGCTTAAACGTCAACGGATCCGCCTTTGTTTAGCGGATTTTTTAATAATGCAACATTTTGTGTGAGTTATCACACTGTACACACGGGGCTTGGGCAGCTGCTGTTTTATTTGAGCTTTGATACATATAATCAGTCTACAAAGACACTTAAGCACTTTATCCATAGGGAAACAAAGACAGCAACTTGGCACTCTTACACTGCATGCAAGTCATAATTCTTTTATGAAATCCAGCCTCAAGTCGCTCAAGAAGGACAGGTGTCCACACGGTTCATGCATACTTTAAACACACTCACAATATGGAGTTTGATGAGGACTGGGAGCCCAATGCAGCCTGTAAACTTCAGAGACCTAAATGTTTATTATGTTCCAACATAGGCCCTGTGCCAGTTTGCATTTAAGTGGCTTTTGTTCCTAACTAACTGTTGACATCGCAATAATGTGTCTTTCATACCACATGTTTGGCAAGTGGCAGTGGGGTGTGCAAAAAAAAAAAAAATGTAAAAAAAAAATCTTCACCATGCAACAGATTTTGCTTTACAGAAACGTTACATTCAAAAGCCCTGCTGAATCCACTTTTAAAGGAGGGTTGGCTTATTCCCATTGTGTCCAATAGGTGGCACTGATGCCTAGCTTCATGGCCTGTGGGAGTGTTTAGGACGGAAAAGAGATATTTGTGAATAATTTCATCCCTGTTAAGGAAGAGAGACGGCTGGCTGTTACGACTCTGCGACTGCAAATATGCAGACTGAGAGAATGTGACTCAGCAACCCTGTGCACTTCTGTCTGCCTCTCTGAGCTTCTTACCATGCCTTTAACACACATAATATATATGGATGCATGCACAGTACAATCAGATAAACACACACACACACACACACACACACACTCATGGAGCATACATACATAAATACATACATCCATTAATACACACATATTTTATACACACTTACACACTCAAGCATTCTCTCAGGTCAGACACATAAATAAAACGCAGGAGCTGGCTTTCCATGTTGTTTGTCTAGAAGGCCAAAACCCAAGTTCTGACAAGACCTGTCACCCCAAGGCAGGAGACCTGAGCCAAGTTAAAACAGGGGTGATGGGAAAGCTTGTTCAATGCAAGATTTGATCTCCCCAACATAAGAAGGGAGGAGAGCAAGAAAGAGACAGAGAGAGAGAGGGAGAGAGAAAGAAAGGAAAAAAAGTCAGACAAAGAAATTTGAGCAAACCGCATTTCAGTGAGAGTGACTCACTTTAGCGGGTTACTAGAGTTTACATTGTCTTCCTTTCACTATGACAGAATACACAAAGCCCGCTTCAGACAGGCTAAGGCCTTTGGTCTGTACATGTATGCACTCTTAAAATGAATGTGTTGAAAACAACATAACTTGTGTTGTTTTTAATACATCTCTGTGTCCAGATAGGGACAACACATTTGTTTTAAGAGTGTGGCAACACAACCTCTAAAAGGCATTTTAAGATGCTTGATATTTCTCCCATGTTTCATTTTTTTGTTATTATTTTCATACCATCAGATGCCAGTACACCATGTGTCATCATGACTGCATGATTTGCATATACTGCTGAAACAATTGGTGTGTCCGATTGAAAGATTTATTACCAGTTTGTCGTGTAGCCATTAAAAGTAAGCAGCTGAATGCTTTGTAGTTATACGTGTTAACTTACAGCATGCATTGGCCCTGTGATGTAACCTTGTAAGTCATGTTAATTAGTTGGAAAATGTTGCTTGACTAGTGGAAACTTGAAATGTATTCAGATCATGCCATAAACAATCCTCCATGTACATTCATATGTCGGTGAGCAGGCCTGTGTTGCATAATAGCTCGGCACCCTGAGGTAGGTGTTACCAGCTTCAGGGCAATCTAGAACACTTCTGCTGTTAGTCACACCTGTGGAGGCGCCGAATTCATTCAGATAAATCTCAGCTTTTTTCTCATTCATAGTCACCACCACACAGCCGCTGTCATTCTTTCTCTCACGCAGTCGTACGCTCTCGCTCTCTGACTCTTTCTTCATCCCGCCTTCTCTCTCTGTCTGTTTGTACTGTAGCATTCCTTTCTCTGCTTTGGATTTGCTGATGTTCATAAATTGAATCCTGTATTCATGCAATCTTTGATGGATCTGTGGACATTTTATTTTGTACCACATACTCACATAGAGGCTCTCTCTTGTATACTTCTCATGTGAATGTCATATTCAGTAAGGGAATATACTGAAGCATGGAATAGCCTTTTCTTAGGTTCAGTGCTTGTTCTGCGTAAAACTATGTGAAACTCAAGTCAAGTCTGACAATGTAAAGGATACTACATAAGGAGGATGATAGCATGATGTCACTGAGTTCCCCGTCCAGATTTGTAACTGAATCCAGAGGGCAACTCCTTCGCACATTATTCACAGATTTTGCCATTTGACACAACACAAAACCATGCTCTCGTGAAGTAGCAATGACTGATTCTATGACAGATTCTAAAAGGTGAATAACCCCTCAAAGTATGATTCCCTCACAACTTTTTATTGGCTGTTTAAGGCCAGTAAAAAAGGAAGTGCTGATGTCGGTTCCAGCTTCACATTTGTCACGCATGTTCAATATCCAGCAAAACTAGTGAAAGGCCTGTCCTCAGACAAGCTCTCCCACATCAGATTAAGTGGTTCTGTCTCAAAGACAGCCATGATGGACAGCCCTGAGTGAAGTCAGACAGGTCCTGATAGCAGCCCAGTACACTTTGAAAAAAGCCAGAAACATTCTCTTCTCTCCATCACATCGAGGAGGAAAAGAACAGAAAGGAGCACTTTTGTTTCCACAAGCTCAAGCACACCTCCCCCCTCCCCCCTCCCCTCAGACTAACTGGTCATGAATAAAGCCCAAGAACTCTGCCTTGGCCAAGTTTAAGAGCAGTATTAGGCAATGTCAAAACAAATTACAGCCAGCCACTGTGCTCTAAATGGTTTAGGGTATTCATGGAGTCAGTCAAAGTGACAAGCCTGGAGCCACAGTGCCATTGCATGACCCTGAGCAGGTCCTATGTGTCAGGTAGGGTGAAGCCCTTTCACGTGGCAGACCCACAGTGTGGCCCTGGGCCAGCTCTCTCAGGGACAGACGTATAAAGCGTAATTAGCACCGTTGTGAGGAGCTGATGTACTAAGAGAATAGTGCCTGTTTCATGCTTTATTTGTGCCTTAAAACGTGGCATTGTGGGTACGAACATACAGACCGCCCGCACATGTATGGAAGCACATTTTAGCCACAGGAGAACTGTCAGGCAAATTGTGCTTTTCAGACTCATAAATGTGCATTTATGGGACGGTTGCAGGAAAAGTGGGAGTAGAAGTGTTAAGAACGACTTAAGTATTCTGGCATATGTATGAAAACAGCACACCTGGGATTGCGGTTAAATGCATCAATAAGAAAAACTAGTAGGAAATAGAAAAAATAAAAGTACAATTTGCTTGACAGTTAATTGTATGCCCTCCCACACATGCACACACACTCCACACACACACACACACACACACACACACACACACACACACACACCATCTAAAAGCTTGTCCATTGTCAGGCCTGTTTTGAAAATGGTCAAACCAGAAAGGAGCCAGGTGAAGTAGTAACCACCTGAGGCTAGATATGTGACACCAGTAATGCCTGCGCTGCAAGGCATCGGAGAAGTGTCATTATGATGAGGTGTGCACTGGCCGAGGAGATCTGATGCCCCTGTTGATACTAATAAAGATGCATTGTTTGCGGGCACAAAGGTGAATATGTGCAAGCAGGATTTTTCTTAAGAAATAAGTAGGGAAGTGATATTTGGTGCAAGATCTTGGAATCTGTAGAGATTGGGGCTGAATGATAAAGTTTATGTGGGTGAGATTTTAACAGCATTAAGGTGACACAAACCCAAAAAAGCAAAAGTATGTAGTGGATTTTTCTGTTGTGCAATTGGCTAAGATGACATTGCATGGATTTTTTTTAACCCAATGACCCTTTCTCTCAGAACTGACCAGGAATCTGTGCAAAAGCTGCACCGATTATATATTGCATAAGTATCACTACTTGTTCACATATCAACCACAACCAATGACTGAATTCCACAAGAGCAAAGGTGTCACAAAAGCCAGGTTTTGACTTCGAATCAATCATAAGCAAAGGGCATATTGCCTTGGCTCAAGCCTATGGTCCATTTGCCTGCTTTGATATGTTACCAATGTCATCCTGAGTCAAAGAGTTCATGCAATTAGTTCTATAGTTAACTGTGCCAGGAAAGTGGCAGATCCCATCCACACACAGTAACACAGATATCAGCAGGAGTATACCCCCCACTGTTCATAAAGTTCCCTATGAATAGAGGCATCCATTAAATGTGACTCCATGTAATCCCAAGATTCAGTTCTCAGGGTCATGCAGAAAGTTAAGGCCCGTCACACCAGCTCACATTTTAGGCTGACCTACACCCACCTGCTCAACACCCTCCCCCCCCCACCCCAGCCCCCAACCACCCACACACACACACACACACACACACACACACACACAAACACACACACACACACACACACACACACACACACATAGAGACAAACATCCAACCCTGAGCGTAGATTAGTAGCCAATAAACCCGAGTGTTTTGTTATCCAATTATTTTGTGGCAAATCTGTTGAGGGGTGATTCAGTGTTCTGCTCTGCTCTGCTCTGCTCCCCTCTGAGTCTCCCTGACTTAAGGAGGTGCTGAAAAGAGATGGTTTGCATCATTCGTTCATCCATACATACAATTCCCCTGCTCTACTTAAATAACCCAGACAAATCTCAGTGCGGCCCTTCAGGAGTCGGTCTTGTGTTGCATATAGGGTTGCAAAGCAAACAATTCCACTATAACCCATTGTTATGAGTTCTTCAGAGGGGAACACACAAAGTGCTACATGTGCAGCTCTGTGTTTGTAACGAGCTGAATGGGTTGCGGGATGAGGGATGGCTTGAGGGACGAGTCTCGGGTTCAAAACAGCCCACGCGGCTCGAGAACAAACGTCGGCTGGCTGTCTGTGACGCGCACGGCTTTGAGGAGCGCGATACGGGCTTCCTTCACCTCTCCCCCTGCAATTAGGCCAGACTGAAATCGAGCAGAAAAGTTTGCCTGAAGAGGCTTTCCGAGTAGACCAGGAAAAGAGGAGAAGGTTTGGAGGGCATAGCTGTCAGTGCTGCATGTGTGACTGTCTGAGTGTGAACATGTCATACAAATTGCGGGGAATCATCCCCTACTGACAGACGAAGCATCCAGGCTGAAAAACCAGCGGCATCGCAAACAAAGAGAAGCCCCACTCACAGGAAAGACCTCAGTCACACCTTAGCTGGTCTCTATGTGTCTCATTGACATCAAATGTGGGTGGTTTATAAATAGAGAAGAAAAGGTTGCAGAGTGGGAGGGAGGTTTCATAGGAGGCATATGGTGGCAGAAGTGGGATGACTATCCTAAGATGAGCCTCAGCTGTCAATCCCTCAGGATCATATGATGATCACACAACAACTTACAGCCCAACTCAAAAAATGAGCCCAACGTTATGGCCTGGGGTAAACAAATACCTGAAGCTCTAGATCCATGACATGTAGACAAACATGTCAGGGAATTCCAAGAAAATATCCTTCAGTGTCCTATTTAGGGAGGATTAGTTTTGGCTCATAAAGAAAGACCTTTAAAAGGAAACTGTCGACTGATTACATTTATATATTATTCATTATTCATTATAATATATAATATATCATCATTATTATATATACTCATATTTAAATATAAGTATATTTAAGTATGAGTATATATAAGTACATTTAAAATCCAAAATCCAACCTAAATTCAAAGACGCAATGTTTCACCTGTACAGGCTTGACTATTCAATTACTACTACTCATTTTCACAGAATGTAACACATTTAACAGACAGAGCTGGCGTACTAAAGTAGGCCAACCTGACAAGTGGCTGTGACTGCTGCACACCTTATTTGACATGCAAGCATCAAGCCATCTGCCACTAAAAAGCCAGTGACTAATTGTTTCAGTGATTCCAACTCACTACATTCGGTGTCTTTTATTTCAAAGGCCACGTGAAAAAGCGCTGGCTGATCCCTGCGGAGGAGCATGACCGTAGCCATCTTCCCTGGGCTGTCTTTGACATCCTGGGACAGATGGGTTCGGTAGTGCCCTTCTCTCCCAACTCCCCTCCCCCTTGCAAAATTCTGAAACTTTATCTCCCGGGCAGAAGTCATGTGCCCAGGCTCCTCATGACACAATATAAGAGCCGCTAGTGCACGCTGTTGCCGAGCGACCAAATGTTTTGACGCGGAGCCTTTATTTTCGACCAAAGTCATCCAGGAATTGCATCACTGCAATGCTTTCAGATTCATCCAGCATACTTTTGTCGAGAGGCCCAGCCTCCCCTTCGCCACTTTGGTTTTCCCCTACCAGCCCGCACGCTGGCCCCCGGGGAGCAAACCATCACGTCTCTTCTTCCTCCCTGTCTGTCTTCCTCTCTCGCTCGCTTTGTCTCTTCCACTCTCTCTCTCTCTCTCACTCTCTCACTCTCTCTCACTCACTCTCATTCTCACTCTCTCTCTCACTCACTCTCTCTCACTCTCTCTTTCTCACTCTCTCTCACTCTCACTCTCTCTCCTTCAACTTCCCACTGTTGTTTTTGTTTTTTCCTCTTCCAACCCATGCTCTCACAGAGCAACTGATCTCCATCTCATATCTCTCACTTTCTCTCTCTCTCTCTCTCTCTCTCCCTCCGTCTGTGCATTTCTCCAGTTTTCCCAACAACCCGCCTCCTCTTTTTCTCCACACCTTCTCAGTGTCTGCTTTTCTATTTATCTTTCTTTCTTTCTTTCTTTCTCTCTCTCTCTCAGACATATTGACCCCTCCTCTCCCTCTCTCTGTTTGAGCCGCCCAACCCGAGGTCGTCCATCATGGTGGAGGGTGAAGGGATGTGTGTGTGTGTTTGTGTGTGTGTGTGTGTGTGTGTGTGTGTGTGTGTGTGTGTGTGTGTGTGTGTTTGTGTGCGTGGAGGACCTGGCCATGCCTGAGTGCTCAGGTTAACCATGCAGATGACGAATGGGAACTAAGGAGCGACTGGAGGTATTAAACATGGAGATGTGGGATTAAAAAAAAAAAAAAAAACTCATTCCCGAATCAGCGCCATCGCCGCCGGTCTTCTACCTCACAGATGGGACCTCCAAAAGGACCAGCTGCCCAGGCCGAGGCTATAAACCGACTGTAAAGCCTGGATTTCTGCAGAAGGAGTAGTCGGGTGAACGAGTGTGATGGATCGCAATGGGTAAACCCGCTCATTATTGATTCTATTCGTCATGTCTTCAGTGAGAAGCCTCCAGGAGGACGTAGGGCTTGGCTGCGTCTTGTTCGGCACGACCCTGCTCGCCTTGTGTGGCGGTATCAAAGGAGCACGCTTGAAATCTGACTCCAGGCCTCTCTGAGGCCTAACCACAGGTTCGCCTCTGGTCATGACAACAGCCTGTTTACGCCGTGAAAACAAAGAGAGGGAAGGCAGACTGATACCCTGGAGGACTAGATACATTCTTCATAACTTTGGCTCTCTATTTGTTCCAGTGGTAGACACTGTACAGTATGAACTTAATGTTAAGCTATTAACAAAATTTGGAACTCTTTTCTGATAGCATGTCAAAAAATAAGCCAAACGTATCCCAGCAAAAGAGTATTCATCCCTCAGTTATTTCAATTAATTTCACTTACAAAACAGGAGCAAACCGCATTTATGAGCTTGATAACATGCTTATGTGGAAATGAAAACCTTTGGACAGACATACAGACAGAATGTAAGCCAGGTCATGAAGTCACCATGGACAGGACTGGAGGAGTGTGAGGTCCTGAGTCCTGCAGGGAGAGACGGCTGAGCAGAGGGGAGGCAGCGTACAGGGAAGCATACTGTATGAGGCCAGATGAAGCGCACTGTATGAAGTCAGATGGCAGGAGAAGCGTACTGTATGAGGTCAGATGAAGCGCACTGTATGAGGTCAGATGAAGCGCACTGTATGAGGTCAGATGAGGTCAGATGAAGGGAAAAGCGCAGTGTATGAGGTCAGATGGCAGGAGAAGCGTACTGTATGAGGTCAGATGGCAGGAGAAGCGTAGTGTATGAGGTCAGATGAAGGGAGGAGCGTACTGTATGAGGTCAGATAAAGGGAGAAGCGTTTTAGAGATGCGTTCAAATTTGCAAACATAGGCGAACGTTCGCAAACGCTTGCAATTTTCTGTTCGCCTTCAGTTTTCCACAAACATTTGCTAACACTCGGAAACAGTCTGAGGAGGTAGTTCTGGGATGTTGAGAGCTGGACGGAGTTACCATTGAGATGGAATGTTTACACAAAATCGTTCAAATGTATCTGTTCATACAAACATGTTCGCTGCGAACCTTCGCCTCTGTTCAAGGAATTTGAACGCACCTCTGGTCAGATGAAGAGAGAAGCGTATCAGGTCAGATGAATACAGATCCCAACAATAACAGAACAAGAGAGAGATAAACTAGGGCAGCTGTCATAGTGGTCCAGAAGAGGGAGACGTGAGGGATATTGATATATGTGTATGAGTGTGTGTGAGTGTGTGTGTGTGTGTGTGTGTGTGTGTGTGTGTAGGAAAGAGAGGCTGCATATCTGTGAGAGCGTGGGCATGTGTGTGTTTGTATGTGACGACAACTACAGTATGTCACTCAAAGACTGTGTGTGTGTGTCTGTGTCTGCGTGTCTCTTTCTCGATCTCGATCTCTCTCTCTCTCTCTCTCTCTCTGTCTCTGTGTGTGTGAGTGAGTAAGTGAACATGACTTGCAGTCCAGAGCCGTGCCACTCACATTGCACCAGTTGAACTGGAAAGCCTGCCAGACTGCCATTTCCTCAGAGGGGGCAAAGAAAAGAGCCTTTATCCAGGCATGACAAACCCAGGGTGACACTGTTCACCTTGACTTCAGAGAGCTCTGGATGAAACTGAAGTATGGCCAAACTGAGTGTTTTGGCTGACCTTTTAGTGTCCTTCTCCGTTGTGGCATGAGTGCAGAAATCACTCCCCTTTTCCCCAACATGGCCGTATCAGGTCAAATCCCACTTCTCTATATGTATACTTTAAAAAATCTTTTTCCTCAGTAGCAATGGAAATTTGTTTTGTATAGCATTTTTATACATAATGGCAGTTGACCAACTGTAATGGCAGTTGCTTGCAAAATGTATGTTGTAGTTCACAATCTTATAGTCCACAATCTATATTTACATTTATTCATTTAGCAGACGCTTTTTCCAAAGCGACTTCCATATGTCAATTATATTACAAGGGTACAAGGCATTGATACATTGTCGCCAGAGCAACTCGGGGTTAAGTGTCTTGGGAAGCTGGGAATTGAACTCACAACTTTTCTGTCTACTGCATGCTAGCCCGACTCCTTAACCACTACGCTACCAACGCCACGCCACCTCCGCCCAATCTAGCAGTGAGTGAGCTTGCCATAAGCATGTCTGGGTTGTGTTATGTCACACAAGTCCTACTTTAGGATCAACAAAGGCAGCATCATCCAGTTCCTTTAGGGTAGTAGTTATTCAATCAAAGGCTTTTACTGTTCCATGAAGGAGCTTACCAACAACGTTTGGTGCCATTGCTCTGGGCATCTACATGTAGGGGCAATAAAAAAAGTGTCTGTGGAGGCCATACCACCAGGAACTAACAAATCACAGAAACCATTAACCACTGAGACGGGGAACTGTTATAAAGGACTGAAGACATGTGTTGAGATGTAAAATCCAAAGATAGATGGATAATTTATTTCTTTGCATAACCACAAAGCTCTAAACACATATAAATATATAAATAGAAAGAGAAAATGTGTGTGTGTGTGTGTGTGTGTGTGAGAGAGAGAGAGAGAGAGAGAGAGAGAGCTAAAGAGAGAGAGAGAGAGAGAGAGACATACTCACCACTTTCTGTTTTGCGAGAGTGGGTTTATGGGCTGAGCGATACTGCATTAGTAGCTCAGCTGTAGCCCGCGCGACATAAGGCCTGTGTGCCCAGCTGGGTAATGAGTAATGCTGAGGTGATCGTGTAATATCCGCCCGCAGACCGCGGCTGCCACTGAGCGGAGGGGTCGCTGGAGGCCAGCTGGGTTCTCCACATGTTTTTTGCAGCGTACCAACCCTGTCAAGACACACCTTCATATAAAACCACAACTATTCAGAACATCAGTAGTGCCTCAGCACCAGCTCAGATTAGTACGCATGTGTTCATTTCTGCATCATCTCACAACATCTAACTTTATGTGCTTCTCAAAGCCGTCAGGGAAAACCCAAAGCAGAGGGACTCATGTTGCCAAACAACAATGCACCACGCTTACTGTGAGACTTTTTGTAGCATTGTGACACCTAATACAATGGTGACACACTTTCAATTAATACTTAAGACCAGAGAGGAGTGATGGCAGAGGTCAGTATTTGGGTAAAACCATTAAGGCTTAAATAAACTGAGTCCAACATATCGCTATCTTCACTGCCATCCATAGATCATCCACACAGGTTAGGCCACAGAGGTTGCATTGCACTCAAGGTCTATAAAGTCTAAATAGGGTTTTAATGTGTTAATAGTCCAGGCCAAGTACAGCTATGCTACTGAATATAGCTGCACAGCTGCACACCTGCACTCACTAAACATTCCACAACCACTGAATGGCTGCTAAGCTCAGAGTGCATCCTTCCAATGCAACCCCATACAAAGTCCTTAGCAACCACCAGCTGCGCCCAACAGCCAAATGAAGGCAGTAGTCATGATTCGTCTGTCACACTGCCAGCAAGGCTGCAATTAACTTTTCTTTCATTTCATACAAAACCCATTAAATTCATAAGGAAACCGTGACATGTACCAGCAAATCAGAGTCATCTTTGGGTCATGTCAGTGGGTGTGCTTCAGGGATCCTTCAGGGATAATCAGCAGGTTTTATGAACCTGAGCTGCATTCAAATACCCATGAAAACACATGCTCTCTGCCAGTATGAGCAGTGGACAGCCAATGCAACACACCTGATTTCTCTGTAACCTCTTGGAATCCTGCATGTCTGTCTCAAAAGCAAAACTGATACATGGTTGCAATATTTAATTATATTGTTTTTATAGCTTAACTGTATCTCAAATTTGGCTATGATACCAAATTATTTTGTCACGGGGCAGTTCACCTCTCTCTCAACAAAGACAGTGATATGGCCTTACCGCTATGCCTGCAAAGACAATATGGAGGTACAATCAAGTCTTCAGCACGTGTTGTATCTACTTTAACACCATGATATTCCCACAGCAGGTGATGACATGATACCTGAAAGTATGATCTCTGGCATTCCTTCCTGATCCGGTGGACGCAGTCGAAGGTGTTGAAATCTTGAGACGTTTTATATAATTTTTAAACTGACAATCACAGGAGTACCCCGACAAAGTGAGAGGTGTGCTTTTCTGTTGTTACAAGCCCTGGAATCTCTCTTAGACGATGACAACTAGCTTAGTCACTCAAGTGCCCCGCTTTGTTGTACATGTTCCATTTTATCGGGTACTCCCCTTAACAGTATTGTCTTCCGTCAGATAGCCCAGCCCCTAGTGGAAAAACTATAGTCCATTCAAAAGTTTCAAATACCAAAACCAAGGGTTGGGTCTGGTCTAGATTAGGTGGAGAATGGAAGCTTGTGAGAGAGGGTCTGTCTCATCATGACAATGCCTGCTGGACATTTGGGGATGACATTAAAACACTAGCTGTGTTGGCTATAGCTATAAAAATGACCTTTAATCTCTCATCTACATATCATCTAAGTCACCAATATATCATCTAGATATACACCGATATATCATCTACCATATAGACACTTTCAAGAGAGTTCCATTATCAGCATCATAGTTGGCCCCACAAGACTTCCTTTTTAACATTCCATATGTTATCTTAATGCAGAGGAAGTAGATTGGGAACCAAATAGAATGTTCAAGCATTGTTTTTGTTTTTATTGTTGAAAGGGTCTATACCTATATATCATCAATGTATCATATACTATATACCATAGTACAGTATGGTACAGTACATCAATCGACTTTTGCTTTTACATGTAACTAAGTAGTGGTTCATGGGAATAGGCTTTCCACATTAGACCGTAACACTTTTTGTGTTTGAGAAAGTTTGGCTAAATATTAATGTAATAGAATCAACCATGAGTGTGTTGCCATAAATCTGCTAAACAACTACAGTTAGATCACACATTGATTTAGCAGATGTTTTTGTACTAAGCCATACAATAGTAAACAGATGGGGTTTTTTTTCAGTCTGTTTGCTCCCTGGCTGTTGAGGTCATGCTTTAATGTTGTGAGCACCTGCAAGTACGAGTTGAGTTTCTGGAACAGGAAACAGTGAAATACTTTGTATTTGTATTTGTAATAGATTGTACTAAAGTAACTTCACCAATAAAAAAAATGAATTGTGTCAACTTTTCCCAAATTAAAGGCTCATTTCCAATTACAAGTTTTCATTTCATTCAGAAAACAATTACCTCTGTCTAACATGCAAATAAAATGAAGGCTTGTTAAATTGGCATTAACAGTGCCGTGAAGCGTACCTTATCAGTCTACAAAATAACTCCACCAGATGCATAAAACCTTTACATCCACTTTTCTTTAAAACATGCAAAAGTGCATGTTGTTACTAGAGTGCCTCTGTTTGTCTCAGGTGAGACACCACAGGAGATTGACACACTGATTTCGCCCCCTTTTAGAGGTTTTTCCACAGCAGGCCTGGAGTGCTGTGCTGAGCCGAAACCCAACCCTGACCGGCTCTGCTCTCTCGTGCTGGAATTCTCGCTTCTCCTGCACTAATCCTCTCTCACTCTCGCTGCAGCCCTCTCCCGCTCTGGCCTGTGACAGGGACCTGACAGCTCTAAATCCTCCGCAAACATCAAGCCGGCTGAATTAATGGCGTGGTATATGTCCCGACAATAGCTCAGGCACGACGCCAGCCAACCCGTCAGCCAGCCTGCATTCATGCAAGCGGATGAATGGTGACGTGTTGTTTTGTGAGTAATGAGCTGACTGGCATGGGATGGTTTGTGGATGGTCACTGAGGATGTGTCTGATATTTATTTTCTTTATCAGAGGTAATTTCCAAAACAACAACCTCCCAGGACCTTACAGGCGAGAGCGTGTCATGGAAGAGTGCACTTGACTTCTTGCACTTGACGCTTGCCCATTTATTGAAATCACCATGTTTATAACAGAGTTATAACTGAGGAAAATAGACTGTTGCCTGTATGCCTGTCTCTAAGACTAGAGTTCTTCACCATGGTGTCTTTTGCCCCTTGTTTGTCTGGTGTAGCATTACAACTTATTCATTGTTAATTACATCAGTTAATGGTATTCTGTTGAAAGAATTTGCTTGAGACACAAAGCTCCCCAGGTAATATGTGTTACCAGAGGTCAAAGGTGAACATTTACAACTTTTTATCACCCTTCAGGTTCAGTTTATTTACAGAGAAAGTGCTGTGTGCTGGCGCACTGTGATCAATTCCGTGGGGAGTTTGTGTAAAAATACCCATCGATCTCAGTCACAAGCCAACGCTCTCAGCGACGCCAAAAATAGCGCCTGTGCTTTTCGGTGGCCATATAAGCAAGCCCTCATCCACACAGGCAATCTACAGTGCAATCCCACCGTCCATTTTGAAAAATCTGTTTGTTTTAGAGCAAGCCTATATGGAAAGCTGACTGGTCAGAATTTATGGCTGGTTCACATTTCCCCCTGCACACACATATCCCTGAAGCATATGATATGATATAGTACGCCACACTTCAGTGGAGCTCCTCAGAGAGCCGAGCTGAGCAGGACTCTCTGTGTTTTCCTTGTTATTATTTATTCCTGCCAGAGGTCAGCAGACGTCACCCCGGTGAAAGATAGGAAGCAGGCATCGGGGCTTGAAGTGGAACAGTGGCAATGGAGTGGAAAACAGGTCCCTGTCGGAGGCAGGGGAGAGCCCTCAGAGCCCCGACTGTACCATGTACGAGACTCTTACAGTAGGCCTACAGTATGCACGGCCAGCAGAGCTATGGTACTCTTCCATGCTACCTCTACCTGCCCTGCCAATTCATAATCACAGAGGGAGAGCATGATTATAATCATCTGCTAGGTTTTTTCTCTACATGCCACTTAAACAAAATCACCAGTATGAGATTTTTTTTTAACAAAAACATGTAATGACATCCCTCCACCTGTTTCATGGAGGGGTGGGGGTGTGGGGACTGATTATACAGCGGCACTCAGGTAGTGAATGTGAAAAATGGCTGTGTAACAGTCTGTTTTGAGAATATAGGTCCTGGGTCCTGGCTAATGTGTCAGCTGTTAGGCAGGAAACACAAGTGCCTTTAAGACTGGAGGGAACCTGAAGCAAGAGGAAACACACAGAGATACAAGCACATACTGTACACATGTGCCACACACCACACCAAACCAAACACACACACATACACACACACACTTGCATTGCTACACACACAGAATTTTTTTCATGCTGTTGACCAGTAGATACATAGAAAAAAAAGTATTCTGTGCAGCCGTCAAAGAGCTCTGGCATGGTGAAATTCCTAGCTGCCATTATGAAGAGATTAGTCGTGATCTCTTATTACTTAAGGAAGGGTGGAGAGGCTTCCAAGCAAGGTGTCTTAAAAAATCAAATTTGGCTGTCAGCTTAGCTTAAGGAATAGTTTATACACGGCTTCGTCTCTGAAGGCAAACATGCCTGTGTCTGTTCTTGAACAACAGCAAATGACTTCCAACCGTCACAAAGGACTCATTATGAGGAAAGACACAAACAACATCAGAGCCGAGAATGTAAGGGCAAGAGCCCACTGCTAATAACTCCCAAAGCTGCTCTTATCCGTGCGGTAATCTTGCTTGTTCCACCTGTATTGTGGGGAAAATATAGAAGTATAATGGTGTTTGCCTGCTCGTAATTTCCTTTCATACTAAACAAGAAAAGCCAGGTGCGCCTGAATATCAGTAGTGCTCAGAGGTGTGCTGGCTTGTGGAGCTCAGAGGGGGAAAAGAAGAATGGCTGCCCTCTCCCAGCGGATGAGTTAATGCCACAATGTTTGCAGTGGCCTAGTCAACATCGGCGAGATGAGAAGTCAAACCCAAACAAATATTAAGAGTTCTCTTCAAAGCATTCCTGGACCTCCCTCCCCTCCATTGCTTTTTTGTGATTTCATTTGTTAAAGTCACAGAACAGCACGCCGTTTGCTGGCGTTATTAAGATAGATGGCAGTCCTCTATCTGCCCCTGCGTGAGCTGTCCTAGTGACAGAAAGCAGAGGACTGATAACAGAAGGAGAGAGAGGGGGCCATAATGTGTTTCGGTTAAAAGACAAGGAAACGTGCAGAATGGAGCCTCTTCTGAGGAAATCACAAGCTTCATTAATAACCAGTGCTAAAAAAGCCACACTGAGAAAGTGCAGACATCAAGGACATTGCAATGAAGATTTAAAACCGTCCAACTGAGATTTAAAGTGCAAATGGTAGCCAAGAGGTAACGCGGAGGGCAACATCTACCATTGGAATGATGAAAGATTATGATGGTTTGAAAATGAGCTTTCAGTTCTAATGGAGTGCATATTTTCCATATTTTCACACCAGCATATGCTAAAAAGAATCCAAATAAATATGCATAAATATGCATGGCGGAGTACAGAAAGCTACATCACTATTACAATCTGCTCTTTAGAAATAAAAATATATATATTTATCTTGGTTATATCTATATGATTGCATATGAGTTAGTGTTTTTATTACTTTTTTATTAGGGGGAGTGATTTTCAATACCAACAGGTGTATTTCTTATGAGAAGCTAGGATCCATATTATCAGATATCCGAGGGGAACACAAGGGTAATCTTCAAATAATACTACTGGTGTCCCCACACTGGCTTGCGGAGATGTTTTCACAAACTATTTGTCAGCACTGGAATAACTGTTCATTTATCTTAAGGATAATTGCTGTTTTTCTCCAAGTCATGTTCTGCTTGTACTTTAAAAGACACTGCTAACATTTTCCCCAGGGGAAATATGCTTTCTTAAACCTTGCTTGGTGTTTAAGGAAGAAAGAGCAACACAACTGTCATATTAGTCAGGAGAAATGGCGGCGCTTAACAAAAATAGCGTCTTACCAGAATAACAAAGTTTGGTGCCATTAGACTGTAATTCTCTCTGACGGCCGTGCCGCACATTAATTTTAACAACACTCGACTCCCACACGATGCCCACCCTCCCTCACCGTGTGCTTGGAATACTTTTATGCCCCATTTAGCACCTAACTTTGCCCGTGGTACAGCATTGTAAATATTTACATACAGTACAACACAATGGACCCGTGGCCTGGGTTCACAGGATGGTGTTTTCAGTGCAAACAGCGGCCGCCGCCTGTGAGCCTCGCATTAGGCATTCGGGGTGCGACAGTCGACAGGGCAGTTTGATCATCCCCTTTAGGTTTCTGGAAAGGTCAAGCCAGACTCCGCTTAGCCAATGTGCTCCCCATAATGCGCTCGCATATCACCAGCACCAGTATCAAGCCCAGAGAGAGAGAGAGAGAAGGAGAGAGATGGATGGGTGCTGCCACGTCTGGCTGTCACCCGTTCACTGACACTCCTCATCTGGACCAGCCTCCCCTCCCACCTCCTCTCTTTATCACTGTTGACACAAAGTAGGTAGCCTATTTCAAACAAAGCTTCCCAAATTCACAACAACATTTCGGTAGTGTGTGCCCAGAGGGTGCTTCTGTAAGCCAAGGAGCTGGAGCACTCTTGTATTGACAGCAGGTTGATGGGTTTGACTTTCTGGGAAACATTCATAAAAGTTCACATGTTTGATAGACTGTGTACCAATTTGGATGACAGCATTAGATAAAGGAAGTATTGCAGTCATTACACTTTCAGACTAGAATTCAGAAGCGACCTTGGGTACCATGAAAGGCGCTATATAAGTCCAAGTTATTATTATTATTATTATTATTATTATTATTATTATTATTATTATTATTATTAGCATTGTAAGTGGAAGTCTATCACTGAAGCTGTTACTGCAGATGTTCTCATTGGACAGTATGATGGATAATGATGTATACCCTGCATACATGAACAGGGTATTGTGGTTAAGAGTTTATTTTCAGTAGGTTAGGTTCTGCAGGCCAGATGTCTGCAGCAGAGGGAGAGACTGAAGCTGAAGACACACTGGAGATAGGACACCCTGTACTTTCCTTTTTACACAGAGGTAGCAATCAAGTATGGTTATAGTTATGGTATTTTACAGACACTTTTATCCAAAGCAACTTAGATATTAATATTAGAATAAGAATGAACAATAACAGCAGAATAACAATTATGTATGGAATTCCTGGAATAGAGTGTAAAATAAGAGACTCATCTTTAATTCACTTTGACTCATTTTCATTTTCTTTCGCCTTTTAATGAAAAGGCAGCAATACTAAACCTACCACAGACACAGAAATAATAGCACAATGAAGCTATTTATAAGGAGAGAACAGAAGAGCAATGCATCAGGGTCACAAGAAGAGCAACGCATGGTCACAAAACAAAGGGAGACACGTTTTGTTGTCATTAATGGCCAGGATTCAAACAAAAGGTTCCCATGGGCTACTAGCTGATGAGCTATTAGTACCATGTAGGGTCAACCTTTAATTTGGCCACAATGGAGTTACATCTTTATGAAACCCAGCCATGCTTTTAATGTATTAATGTCTCAAAATATAATGGATGGAACAGTATAAAGCGTTGCACAGCAATGGTGAATGGTTTCAGCTACAGTGAGCCATATATTATGCATATTTATCCTTTATGTTCCCCAATGCTCTGGTCATTGTAGCCCAGGCTGCAATTAGGAGATTAATAGCACTTAATGTCCATGACACCCAAATTAGTTTTCACACTTATCATTTCAGGAATATCCATTTCACCCAGTGCTCACACACTACTGCAAAGAAAGCGAACACTTTAATAAATCTGATACTGACTGATGGCGTCTCGCACCACAAATTCATTTGTGGTGCGGTGGAGGGTCTGGGGTAGGATTGTGTGTGTGTGTGTGTGTGGGGGGAGGGGAGTTCTTGTCTACAGTAAATATGCAGAAGGAATATTTCTCATGATCACGTCTGGCTTGGTGTCACGCATCTGAAGCAGACCACCTGGGTCACTGTTGTAAGCAGATCGTCAACCCCACTCCCACCCCCTCTAGCACCGAGAGAAAGTGGGGCTGCAGCACTTTAAGACTTAATTACTGTTTGGAATGCCTTGTCAAGATATCAAAGGCGTAATTCATAATACCTGTCTGGATGAGAGCTCTTCCAAATGGCCTCAGGTTGTGCTATTCTCCTCAAGAAGCTCTGATTGCATACAAACACTGGATGTTGTGTCTGCTTCCCTTATCTTAACTGAAATCTCAGATGGTCACAATGCCCGTGTTACAGAGTAGGGGAGAAGAAAGAAAGGGCTAGAGAGAAAGAGAGAGAAAGAGAGAGAGAGAGAGAGAGAGAGAGAGAGAGAGAGAGAGAGAGAGAGAGAGAGAGGAGCTGGCTTCAGTAGACATGAATATAAAATCTGTTTGACTTGGGTCTTGCCCTGTGAAGACAGTAAGACAGAAATAGCTGTGCACACAATAAATGAACCAGACAGCCCAACTCCAAATAAATGATATTATATGCTTTTGAAGAAAAATATGGCACAATATGGTAACCCTGTGAGTGTGTGTGTGTGTACACACACACTGTAATCACTTAACTGTGTTGCCTGATGTGATATGCATGTTTATTAATAAAGAGAGCTTTATTGATGATAAGACACCAAAACTATCCTACAGTCCATCAAACTGTTAATGGACAAAGCAGGAGGCTTGGAGAGCCCATGAGTCTCTCAGGCTTCACACACCAACTAGTGGTGCCTCACTCTCTGAGAATACTAGATAGGAGGCCGATGGATAACATGAACAGAACCACTATCCTCACACAGCATAGCACAGAAAGAAAAGACAAAACACACCGAGATCAGCTAAAGAGCTCGGGAACATGACAGTCCCCCAACTATGTGTAAGGCCTGGGAAGGGAGGTACATATCGATGGTGGTGGTCTCATATAGCACATTGGTCATTGCCTCCAACAATGTGTCAGAGCATCGGTCATGCTCACGGCCCCGAGGTGGGCTTGAACTAGCACTGTCCTCGTGGAAAACAGCGCTTGGGCCAACCTGCGAAACCCGATCCGGGTATAAATCATCAGGAACATTTGTTACCCTCTGTAATTGTGCTTCATTCATCTTCAGGTTTTTCCATTTGTTAGTTCGCCAGACTGGGGGTGTCAGTTGGGGGTGGGTACGGAGAGGGGCGGAGGGGATCGTGGGTTGGCAGCTTCTGACTCTAATGAGAAAACCCAAAGCAGACAGAGAGTGATCCTAGAATGGCTAACAACTAATGGTTTGACATTGTTTATGGAAAGATGTGCTTTAAAATGTGTGTGTGTGTGTGTGTCTGTGTGTGTGTGTGTGTGTGTGTGTGTGTGTGTGTGTGTGAGGGAAAGAGCAGGATACCAATAATAGAAGTAGCATTACTGTAACTTCTTCACAATTGTGACCTTGCCGAACACCAGCAAATGGCAATGCTTGAATCATGAACCATGCAATTCCCTTACAATGTAACTTGTAAAGGATCTTCCAACAGAAACTGACAGCCATATTTATAGCACCAAATAGTGATATTAATGTGGTTAGCCTATAAATCAAGCTCTCACCCATCAAACACCAATAAAAGAAACTACATGTGTGATCCAGTGTGACATTTCTCTTGAGGAAGGCATTTATTGGCACCAATTGTGAGCTGGCCATACTCTCCTTATCACAATGCCAACAACCCGCTCAGCCTTTTTTAGCCACAGCATCTCTCAGCCAACCACTCAGTCCCCCTCCGGCCCCTCACGGGGGCCTATTATACAGCCACACAATACAAAACAAAGGCTGGCTCAGGCTCTGATGATATCTCACATCTGCCCTCCTCCTCAACAGAATATTCTCTTTATGGCCACAGAAAGGAAACAGAGGTGAGGAGACAAGTGATGTATTAGATGAAGATAGAGAGAGAGAGAGAGAGAGAGAGAGAGAGCAAGAGAGAGAGAGAGAGGGAGAGAGAATGAATATAGCACCTAAACACAGGGGAAGGGTGGGATAGACAGATAGGTAGCTAAACAGATGGACAGAAGAGATGGAGAAAAAAAAAAACTACCAACAGTTAAGTACCACGTCATAAGAAGTCAATAGCCCAAAGAAGGCAAACAGCTAACCCATAGCAAGTATACCCTCAAACCTTTAGTTTAGTTATGAGCACTTGGCCATGTAGATTGTATTGAGAAGCACATAATGCCTATTTTTTTGTATCTTCTGTATATCATATGCTTACATAAGAAACTGATTTTGAAGGGAAGAGAAGGAGAGAGAGAGATAGAGAGAGAGGCACAAATAGAGTCGGCACTTCTAAGCAACAGGCGCAAGACTTGTTAAGGTGTTGACAGGCATTTGGTTTCCAGCGAGGATGTCGTTTATCAACAGGTGTGAGGAAGCAAATGAAGATATGCAGACAGATAACCCGGCCGGCAAGAATGGCGACGCAACTGAGGGAGCCCTCAGAGACTGTGTGTTGTGTGTGTGTGTGTGTGTGTGTGTGTGTGTGTCTGTGTGTGTGTGTGTGTGTGTGTGTGTGTGTGTGTGTCAAGCATGAGCCAACTTTATAAGAGACGTGCCATGCGCAAGTCTTTTCAGCACTTCTGCTACAGGAACTGACTCACCCTCCACCTCCATGGGCCCTTTATGTCCTCTTAATCTCATCGTTTTAGAGTAGCACATGCGATGAAAAGTGCGCCACGACTTAATTAGCAGATCTCTGGCCTATCCTCTTTTATTTCCCAATCACACTCACGTGTCCTTGAACACAACAAACAAAAGATGCCAGCCGCAGGGCCAGGTTGCGCCGGAGGCATCCGGACGCCCTTATCAGCCACCATACTGCAGACAGGCCAGTCTATTTTAAAGGCCAGACAATCTCTTTTAAAAATGACTCATTATATTTTTATTATGTAAGCACAACTAACACAATGTGCCTTTATGAACACTTCAGGTCTATTGTGAGAGGTGGAAAGTTTTTTTATTATTATTTCACTGTAGTTCCTGGTTCTGCTTTGTTGTGCTGTGTTTGTTGTGTGTCTGTGCGACAGCCGAACAGCGTTAAAGTTTCACAAAGAGACGTGTGATGTCTCTGATTAACAGTATTGTGTATGCTATACATAATGTAAGACTACCAGCATAGTTGTCCAACAATACACCATAACATAATCTCTCATGCATCATATTGCCCCCAACACTGTGATAAATAAAAAGACCTATATGACCAGTGGGGTTTTTTTCCCAAGGATGGTAAGCAAAGTGTCAGTAGCACAAAATGGGCATCTCTCTGTGTTGTGAGAGCCTCCAGCTGGCCCTCAACCCCCCCCCCCCCCCCCCCCCCTCCTCCTCCTCCTCCTCCTCCTCCTCCTCCTCCTCACAGCTACTCTCCGCGCGCTGCTAACCAGCGTGCCACCAGCAAGTTAGTGGGAAAGCCAGGGCCGGCTGGGCCTAATCCGAGGTCAGCGCAGGCTGAGGTGTTGAGTGAGGCTTCACAAGGGCTCGAATAAACCTCTGGCCTTCCCCTCATTAAGACCCTGCAGCTGGCTCACACAGAGGAACACACATACACACACACACCCAAACACACACACACATGCACATTAACACACATACATACACACACACACATACATATATACACACACACACACACACACACACACACACACACACACACACACACACACACACACACACACACACACACACACACACACGAATACACATACAGAGACTGCCTATATCATTAACACACATCGCTTGGCTTTGGCTTCATGGTTTGTACTCCTGGGTGCAGTTTTCTACAGTCCAATAACTCAAATAGACATAACTCTATCAGTTGTTTGTTTCAGAAAACATTTTTATCCTGGCCATTTTAACATTTTATTCAACAAAGTAGTAATTCATCTGATGTTGAATTCCCTTATGAGAGATAGAGATTCTTTTCAACTCCTCTTCCCACCGCAAACGTATACATGCACACACACACATACACACACACGTACACACACACGTACACACACGTACACACACACATGTACACACACACGTACACACACACGTACACATACATGTACACACACACACATGTACACACACACACACACACACACACACGTACACACACACACACACACGTACACACACACGTACACACACACACACACACTCACACACAAATCCATTATATCCCAGTATATTGTTCATATATGTGAGGTCCTGATAAGGCCAGGAAGGACAACCGAGCAGGAAGTGTGAGGTGGCTAGCCCTCCTCACAGGCGGAAGAGAGGGATGGGAAGGGGTTGGATGAAGAGATGAGAGATTGGATTCCTGTTACAAGCACGCTGAGTTCCCTGAGCCCCCGCTAGAACTTTTGCCCCCAATTAATACTTTCTGGAATTAAAGGATGTTTTTACAGATTTAGGGGGGTTGGTATGTGTGTGTGTGTGTGTGTGTGTGTGTGTGTGTGTGTATTGGGGGGGGGCATCTGTTAGAACCTTCGCTGGCAGCTGGCACGCAGTGTAAAGAGGTCACGACCGCTGTGACTGAAACCTGCCATTAGCTGAGTTCACACACGCTGCTACTGCAGGCTACGAAGTGTCACTGTGCACAACATTTTTTAAATTGGCAAAAAAACAAAACAAAACCACCTCTAAAATGTATCCCTCATCACTTACTTAAAGCACCCATATCACATCCATTGAAGGGTTTAACAAAATGACAATGCAGTGCCAACAGCGTCATGTAGCCAAACTGGGAAAAAAAAAAAAAACAATAAGAAATGCACTCCGTGGCATTCAGACGACCAGACTGATTCGTGTAGTAGTGCTCCTTCAAGGTTGAATGGGGGGAAGTTGTTGAACCTAGCTCTTGTCAGGTGATGATAGTATTATTGCATATCAGGCCCGTATCATAGTCTCCCTTCACACTGTGCCCTGATGTGGTTGTCATGCCTTTGGATGATGTTGCCAGGCACGCCCTGCCTTCCTGTGTTGGCACAGGAAGTAAACAGTAATAACAAACAATAATGACATCCATTAAGCACAGAGACAGTATGAGTCACGGAGGGTCATACCTGTGATGACAGAGCCAATCAAACACAGTACAAGATGGCTGTGCACAGATTGTATGTACTGCTACGCTGTGCTACGTACGCTAACATCCATGGTCATCTCCGTGCGGAGCTCAAATCCGCAGTGACTGGCTACTGCCACCGTGCCAGTCTGCGTCTGGGTTATTTCCTCTGGTAGCGCTTTCGTGCATTAAGCGCGGAGGCCGACGTCATTTGTATCGATGAGAAGAAATGAATACATTGCCATCTGTGTACAATGTGTGCTTACAGGATTTGTTCCATGGTGAAGCATACACACATACAAACACACACACACACACACACACACACACACACACACAAGGAATCTACAGCAGGAGCACATGGAAGGTTGGGGTCTCGCATACAGGGGGAGGGATCGTGTTTCCAGGCTTTAGGTCTCCTAAAATGTATATCAAACCACAGATCAGGCCCCATGTCACTACTGTTTACAAGAGGGTGATTTATGATTCTTTTTACAGCGGAGGGAACACAAAATGGTTTTTCAACAGGGGAACTTCAGACACAGGATGACAAGACCCAAAGACTACGAAGGCCATTAATTTACCGTTCATTTATTATGATTAATTAACAAATACACAAACAGTCTCAGTCTGTCTTTGGAGTCATTAATCATTCTGAAGGGGATTTATTAATTAAAAACTAAATGGGCAGCATTTGTGGAATGTTCTAGTTACAGTATGTGAGCGTAGATGTCATATGTCTGTGTATGATGTGTATAAGCTATTGGGCACCTTAATTTCCTTCTGGATAAATAAAGTATCTCTATCTATCTATCAGTTTGTTGCTGATAGTTACACACTAATTACTTTGTATTACTAAACCGTGAAAAAATAGTTATATATTTTGCCCCTGTTAAAACTCACACAAGAAAATATGTTTTTTATTTATTTTTTTTATATTTTTATCTAAAGCGATCAAATATGTTTGACATACATTCAAAAAAGAGCCGGCAGAGAAAATGACTGAGCAGTACCGTGCATTGTTTACATGCTGTCAAACAGAGACGCACAGCCAGACAGAGCAGGATCTGCAAATCAGATAAATTCTTGCTGAAGCTCGGAGATACAGGTCTGTGCTTTGTTCAAAGCAGAAGTTGACAGGCAGCAAAACAGGAATAGTGCCATTTGACTGCCGCTGTCTATCCAAGCATGTATGCGTGCCTTATTTTTTCTTTCTCTTCCACACATATGTGTGTGTGTATTTGTGTGTGTGTGTGTGTGTGTGTGTGTGTGGGTGTGTGTGTGTGTTTGTGTGTGTTTGTGTGTGTGGGTGTGGGTGTGGGTAGGTGCGTGTGGGTATTGTGTACATACATACCTTAACATGACTGTCACGGAAGAAGCATGCTGATGTATTGTTGTAAAATATTGGTGTATTGTTGTCAAATTTGAAGTATGACCGCAATCTGCCCATTACAACAAAGGCCAATGTTTCATACTGTCAAAAAAAGTCGTTAAAAGTGCGTTACTGTGAAGTCACCTGCACATAACCTGCCATGGTACACCCAGTCCAAATGATAAAGCGTGATAGTCAATATGAGAAGACAGAAACCACTTACAAGTTATCTCATCTCTAATAATCTCACGGTGGAGGGCGCCAGCACAATAAAAAACACATGAGGCCAGTGCAACCGAAGCCCACATTAAACAAAGTGAGGTGGTGGGGAGGGGTGACCAATCTAATCCAGATAGAGCCGATTCAAACATTTGGAAACTGGCAGCCGAATTCCAAACAAACTAGACCACCCCCAAAAAACACACAGTGGTACATGACAAATGGGTTGTCGGGGTGCGCGGCATCATAGGAAAATAGATCTGGTTACAGAAATACACCAAATAATTCAATCATCCGCTCTCAAGAATTCCCAGACACTTTTTTGTCTGTTAAGGGACCATGCAAGGTTGCACATGATGCATTTTACAGTAAAGCATTTCAGGAATCTGTGCGAGAGTGGGGACCTGGAATCGTAGACATGAATGTACATACATGTATTCAGACACACACGCACACACACACACGCACTTGCACACACACACACAAACACATACACACACTCACACACACACACACACAGACACACAGACACACAATATACACAAAAAATAACAATATACACATGTATGGCCACAAGACCTGATAAACATGGGCATGGCAAGAACGAATGTTAAGGAATTGGAGGAAATGTGGTGTTTATTGGTTTCTGCCAGTGGGCTCCGAGACAACAAACACGAGGCGAGTGAAACCTGATCAGCTGGCGTGGTGCCTGCGACGAGCCGAGAGTGCAGGGGATAAACAGCACAGCGCTTAACGCTGAGATCTCCAAATAATCACAAGATGAGCAGAGACGATAAAAAAGCACCTCTCCCAAAACAAGCCAGAGAGAGAGAGAGAGAGAGAGAGAGAGAGAGAGAGAGAGAGAGAGACAGTGGTCTGAGTGTACACACACACCCACTCACTCACTCTCACACACACACACACACACACACACACACACACACACACACACACACACTCACAAGCACATATGCAGATGGAGAGATAGACACTCATACATTGGTTTCTGTAAGTCACTCTTGACAGGAGTATCAGCTAAATGCATAAATACATTTAAAATAAAGCATACATGCAGAGTCGCATATACATACATATATGGAGAAAGACCAGCGATCTGACAGTCACAGAAATAAATCTGTTTAGGTCGAAGAAAAATATAAAGTGGACTAGTTAAAGAAGCTTTAACTGAACTTCAAGTCTGTGAAGAACTTCTGCAACATCCTCACAACCCACCCACCCCTCCCCCGTCTCTCACAAACACACACAAACACACACACACACACACACACTCACAACTTAAAAACAGAAAGCGTCTCCATGTGTGTCTGAGCATTCCTTTTTAACTTGATATGCTTGTGAAGAGCCCCCAGCTCTGGCGTGGAGCTGTGCTAATGAAGGCAGCAGTGGCCGGCTGGGCAGCTCATGCCCTCTTCTGCTCCCCAATCAGCCTGGAAAACAGGATCCAGCTGTCCACGGCCCTGTCATTACCACCGGCCTCCACATCCATCTGATGCTTTCTGTCCTCCCACTGCACAGCACACACACACACACACACAGATACACACACACACACACACACATACAGATGCACAAACACAGATGCACAAACACAGATTGTGTGATGCGCGCGCACACACACACACACACACACACACACACACACACACACACACACACACACACAGATGCCCCCACACACACACACACACACACACACACACACACACACACACAGATGCACAAACACAGATACACACACATGCAAGCACACACGCATGCACGCACACACACACACACACAATATACACAAATACATCATACTTTCACACATACACACACGTAGTCAGACATATGTTCATACTTACCCACTCACAAATACACACAGATGCTCATGCATAGTGAAAATAGTGTATGCATGTATCTAGGTTGACTGACATGTCTGTCAAATTAGTTAGGTGGTTGTCAGATGTAGAGCTGGTGTGAGCACATGTGATTCATAGCTGATCTGTATCATGAGGCAGACAAATACAGCCGCAGCATGCTGGGTGGCGAGGCATCTAAATTCCTGCCTGATAAGAAAACAGGAATTAGTGAGTCTTCAAGGAGGAGAGGAGAATGCACAAAACACACACACACACACACACACACACACACACACACACACACACACACACACACACAAAAGACCATTCTCGAAGCCACACACCTTATTCATACATACACACAGATTCATGCACGCACAAACTAAAGGAGGAGCACAGGAAGACAGACACAGACATCTGTGTGTGTGTGTGTGTGTGTGTGTGTGTGTGTGTGTGTGTGTGTGTGTGGTATACAGCTGATACCAGCATCGGGGCAGGGTGAGGGCATATCTAATATGCTGAGTGAAAAGTAAACATGACTCGATGGCATCGGGGCCTCCTTCCCAATGGCCCAGGATCATTCTCAAAACAAGCCCCGGGCAAAGAGCCAACGGCCACATCTTGTCATTGCGCCATCGCAGTCCTGGGTGAGGCACGTCCATCTTCAGAACCTGGGCAACATCAATCGGGACAAAACTATATGTGCAGCATGTGAACAAAGTCAGAACAATCTGGTCTGTAATGGTTATTTTGCAGCTGTAAGTTAACATAGGTAATATAAGTCTTTAATTACTGTGAATATTCACTTCCTCCATTTACTTTAACGGTAATGTAATTTACCCATGCAGTCACCTGAAGGAAAAGGCAGACTCCTTTAAATTCATTAGAACAGCACAGCAAACAAAAATAGGCTTGATACTCGGGCTGTATCATACATAATTTACACTGGCAAAGTAGGTCGGTTAATAGTGTCAAACTGTTGTGCCATGTCTCCTTGACGGTTGGTGCCGTTTGGATGGCAGATTGTGCCACCAAACTTCATTGTTTACAGTAACACCCAGATGATGGTGGTCCCAGAGCAACACGTGTGACAGGGCAAGCTGTGGGCATAGAGATTTCCAGGAATCAGATGACCTTTCCAATCACTGTGGTTGACATAGAGTACTTTGCCAATTTAAGCAGTTTACAGCTGCTGTTAAATTCTGTGTGGTTGCTAGTGGGCTCTTATCATGCCTCAAGTGCTTCATTCCAAAAAAATAAAAACTCTTATTCAAATGTCGGAATACATACACACTTCATATTTCATTCTTTTCTTTTTTTTTTTACTCACTGTTTGAATATTATTTTGTTATTATGTGTCATATATTGATATGATCATATAAACAGCATGCAGTTATCCATGTGGCTGTGTCTAGGGTAACAATTCCTTTCTAATTTAATTTGAAAAGTGAATTGTAGCCTACATAAGTTGTAATGCTGTGCGCTCCCCGACCCCTGTGGTGCTGTGCAGTAGTAGGTCTGTGTGTGCACACTTGTTTCCCTGCTGGATAGATCTGTCCCAGGGCAGGGGCCAGGGTTGAGGCCAATTCATCACCGACGCCTTCTGATGTCTCTCCCCGGCAGCTGGCCTGCGCTCGGCCACGCCGTGATGAGATACAGGTGGGGGAGACGGCAGCGGTAATCCCTCTCTCGCTCTCCACCGAGTGAGAAAAGGAAAGAGACAGAGAAAGGGCAGTACTGTGCTTGTGTGTGTGTGTGTGTGTGTGTGTGTGTGTGTGTGAGAGAGAGAGAGAGAGAGAGACACACACACAATGAGAGTGTGTATGCAACGAAGAAAAGATTTCTGAGTTCAGTGTGTCATACAGGGCAAGGTCACCCTGGACCATAAAAAAATCAGAATCATTGTAGAGGGCCTTTGACATGACCCAAGAACTTACAAACTCCAATATATGACAGACACATCAATCTTCAATATTTTATCAGATATAAAGTGTGTCAGTAGTAGTATTGTTTGTAATTCCCTTAATGGATAGGTCAATTTATTTAACTACAATGAAACATAATTAAAAATTCTTCCTCACTCTGCAGTTGGTCCATACAATTTTAAATCTACAAAATGTTTCCCTTATTAAGATAAAAAAAATCTACAAATTGTTTGGTTTAGTTCTCTAAAACTTCATCAAACGCTGAAACTGCAAAACTCATGCTGTGAGATTACCTATAATTTATTACTGTGCATATCCTTTATAAAAATGTAATTGATGACACATTGGGCATAATACAGGTTTGTTTGAGCCCTTCTGCATAGGTTTGGGATGGCTTGTTAAACCCGGAAATTTTTGACACGTGTGATTTAGGGCTGTTTTGACTGAAATAGCAGAAGCTCTGTTTTTTCCAATCAATCAAATAAAAGTGAAAGCAGCTATTTGTCTAACCTGACGTGCATCTTGGAGGTATGAAGAGAGCTCATAAATATAGAACCTCACCCACCTCACAGACAGCATACACTTACACACAGAACACCCCCCCCCCCCCCCCCCCGACTACGTAGCTCTGACAAAAAGTCAATGGGTTCACTGTCTGTGCCTCCCAGATAGTCAATACTATCACTCCTTACACAACCCCTTGTCTTCTTTTGATCATAAAAGCATGCCACCATAGGTTGACAAACATTACTCAAGCTGTTTACAAACTTTCTTTCTGGGTGATGTGTAGCTTAAGGCAGCTGCAAAAAGCCAGACAGACACAACACAGAAAGGAAGAGTTTGTGGGAATCAGCAAAGCCAGGCTGAGATCTGAGCAACAGAGACATTCCAAACAAAAGCTCCCCTTTTCCCCAGCGCCGTGCGGCAGAATGCCCCTCAGAGGCATGTGTCAGAGGACGAGAAGGATGAGAAGAGAGGAGGTCCTCTCCCCACCCCAGCTGAAGAGGTGCAACACTCAGTGCCGAAGGCAGGGAAGTGTGTGTGGGTGTGTGTGTCTGTCTGTGAGTGTGTGCATGTATGTGTGTGTGTTCGAGAGAGAGAGAGAAAAAGAGAGAGAGAGAGGTGGTGGTCTGACACAGCAGCAAAGTCTTGTCTGTTTGTGTATCTGAAGGACAAGGCTGCTCGGGGCGATCCAGGACAGTTCTGTCAGCCACAGGCAGCTCTCTCCTGAGCCACTGGATGGATGGGACAGGAAGCGGGGTCTCTGAGTGATGTTGCCAGGGGCCCCAGGAAGTACGTACATCATTCTCTCCTCTATCCTGATAAGGACTTTGCTGAGGATCACTTCAAAATGGAACAGAATGTGTGAGGCATAATCTAAAATTCCAACTCTAAATCTGAGAATATGATCTTTTAAGGCACAACTTCATGAACACTCTCACACGGTGTCCATGTGCAGCACAAGCAAGCCAATTCACTGTACTCAGACACCTGTGGGAGACACTAAGGTGTTTCACACAGGCACAATATCTCCAATTTGACCGTAATTGTAATGGCGTGTCAAATAATCTAAACCCAGTCAGATCAAAGTGGAACAAAACCAACACACCCCATATGGTGCTATGCTAGTTGCTGTGGCAACAAACCCAGATGGAAAACTGACGGAATTCACAGTTTTTGGAAGAGGGACTGTAGGTATACTCTGAGGTGGGATTGGCTTATTGCACCCGTGGATCATCGGCTGATGGACATCTGCCCGGGCTGGAGTGGGAACAGGACATTGTGCTGTGTGTGTGTATGTGTGTGCCCCTTGGACTGTGCATTCATTTGTGTGCATGCATGCGTGTGTGTGTGTGTGTGAATGTGTGTGTGTCTGGTTTACAGTAATATAAATCAGCTGGGAGTGGTTGGGCCTGTGGTTCCAATCCTCTGGCCACATGAATCCCAGGTCTCCCGCTGCGAGAACAAGCGAGGAACAGAAACTCCTGGAGGATGAACATCAAAGGCCCATTGGCAGACATTTGGATATCCTCCATCTCATCCATCTCAATGAAAGAGAAGAGCAGAGCAGAGCAAAGCAAAGCAAAGCAAAGCAAAGCAAAGCAAAGCCTCAAGGAGTATTTAACTGATCGCACACCCACCAAGTGCCCGTTGCGTAGCTGCAACTGCACGGCAGGCATATCTGCAATGCAAGAGCCACTGTAATCTAACATCCTTAAGAGAAGTTGGTGTAACAAACATACACACTAAACACGTGCACAATACTGTAGCAGGTCTAGCATGATGATTAATTTGTTTTGATGTTCTTTGGCGTAAGCAGAGGAGCTAAACAAGTTGGCGAGGTGCCAAACGCCTCAGGGTGGGGGAGGGTTGCTTGCCTTGCTGGGATGCCCAGCTTCCTGGCACTCCCTCGCCAGGTGCTGAAAGACATTCCATCGGTGTGAGGGAGATCACTTATTTAGGTCCTGTATGTTTTTGTTGTTGTATGAATAACACAGTGACAAAGGTAAGCGTGCCGCTCCATTGAGAACAAATATGAGCATGTGTACAGTATCTCCGTCATTCAGACAGCACATTTCTGATACTTATGCAAATTTGACAGGTTGTGCCAGTATTCTTAATATACTTTAATTAAAGTGTTGGCTTCGACACCAATGGAAAACTACAAGTGTTTCAGGAATGATGGTCATAATCATCACTTGACACAAATGTATGTCTTTGAAGGCCCTAACATTTTCATTCATTGAAAACACACAATCACTTACAATCACTGTACAAATTAGCATGACTTTTTGTAATGGATTGGCCATTACCTACTATGATAGGTAAAAAGTTTAAAGTCTAGTTTAAAATCATACTAACCCATGCATTCAGGCCATTCATTCATTGGAATGCTTACAGACTTGCGTAGTCTTGACTCAGAACCCACACACACAAATAAAAAACAAGAAAAGCAGCTCTCAGGAAATATAGCAATGATGAGGTAGTTCCCACCTGGCCGCTCACCTGATGGAGTCATGGACATCCACCCTCTGGGGGGCGCCCTCCGGCAGCACTGGCAGCCTCTTCTGAGGTTGGGGGCATGAGGGGCAGGCCTGGAGCTTTGGGGGGGGGTGTAGAGAGGGATAGAGAGAGAGAGAGAGAGAGACAGAGAGAGAGAGATTGAGAGAGAGAGAGAGAGAGAGAGAGAGAGAGAGAAAAGGCCCAGGCCTCCACTGCACTCTGGGCCAAGATTATGTTCGCATCCTCCGCCAGGGCGGCAGTGGTGGTGCGGCCAGCTATTCCCAGAGCTACGTAACTGTAACGGGATCCCCGGGCAAGCTCAAGTGTATGAAGTCACCCTCAAAACCAGATGGAAGAAATCCGTGTGAGAGAGCAGCATTTAACATCAAGCTTCGCTCATAATGTGAGGTATTAAATGTAAAACATATAGTACGCTTTCAGAAGTTGTGTGATTTGCTAATGGGTTGTTGACATCTTTATACCATATTATAAAGCTGCTCACTGTTAAGAGGCTGCCCAAAGTAGGCTATGCTCTTTCTAAATGTTGTGGGAACATTATGCATTGAGTGGCAAATATTAAATATTTAAAGTGACAATTTTGGCACATTGACATGAATAGCAGTATTATGGAAGAAAATGCAGCCGGAGTATTTCGGCGTCATTTGGACGGTTTTAAAAGGGCTGAGGAGTCTGAGTCTGAATTGATCTTATTTGACATTTTTCAATATCTGTCAGAATCAATAATCACTCTTCATCCTGAGAACGGAGAACAGACTGGCCCTCTCATTATGTGGCACTGATCTTACATACAGTAGATTATCTGGAGCCCTCACAATAACTATATCATATAATATACAGAACCCTCCAGAATTATTGGCACCTCTGCTAAAGTTGACTAAAAAACAGTATAAAACATAATCTGTTGACCGATGATTTATTGTAATCTCACAATGGAAAAATCCAACCTTGAAGGGAAGCAAATTTATTTTGAGAAAAAGGAAAATCTCATAAAGAAATAAATATGTTTAACAAAAACACGTCGCTCACAATTATTGGCACCCCTGCTTGTGATACTTTCTTAAGCATCCCTTTGCCAATAAAACAGCTTGTAATATACTCCTATGACACCCCATAAAGCTAGATAATACAAAGAAAGGGATTTAAGACTGTTCGGCTTTACTCTCACCAGATCGTCCAGATTCCTAGGTCCACACTTGTGCATTCTCCTCCTTGACTCACCCCACTGTTCCTATGGAGTTTAGATCAGGGGACAGAGATGGCAATGTCTGAAGCATGATTTTGTGTTCAGCAAACAATATTTGTTTTGATCTGGACGTTTGTTTTGGTTCATTAACCTGATGAATAATCCAATCATGACCAACTTTTAGTGTCTTGGCAGAGATTGATAGATTTCCTTTGAAAATGTTCAGGTTTTTCTTGGTGTTCATTATACCATGCACCGTAATTAGGTTCCCAAGACCTTTGGGAATAAAAACAGCCCCACAATAGCACAGCCCCTCCACCATAACTCTCATTAGACATGGGGTTCTTTTCAGTATAGCCATTCTTCTATGTACGCCAAAAACACCTAAAGTGTTTCTAGCCAAAGAGCAATTTTCATTTCACCTACCAATAGACCACACTTCCAGACAAAGTCACTGTACCATGCAGTAACTCCTGCCATTTACAATGGTAATTAAATGACTGGACAGGCTTTTACCCGGCATGCCCTCTAAATAATATGTTAGCAGTGAGGTCACTTTTGATTTTTTGGGGGACTTAGTGATCTCAAGATGTTACCTTTGTCTGTAACTCTCCAACAGTGGTTCTTATGGAATTTTTTGCCTATTTTACCATCCTCCATACTGTACATGGGGGCAAGATAACTATGGGTCCTTGTCCAAGCATGTTTGTCACATTTCCAGATAATTAGAACCTTTTAATCATTGTTTTAACTGTAAATATAGGCATTTTCAACAAAGCACCTAGTTGTCATAGACATTCTTTGACTTACAAATGTCAACACACCTTCTTTTTATTTAAATTTAGTGTATTCTCTTGTCTTTCCGATGTTGAAAAATGACTAGAGGATTTAACATCTGTGTGACTTTATTTCCATACTATAGCGAAAAAGAAAGTCATTAACTACTTCTAAAAGTTCACAGACACTCTGATTAAATTAAATGAAATTAGATAGGAAAATGCTTCTGTTAGGTTTTGTATATGAGATTTTTCAGGGGTGCCAATCATTGTGAGCAATGTGCTTTAGTTAAAAATATTTATTTCTTTATGAGATTTTCTCAAAATTATCTTTTTTTTATTCTTTTTTTTCATTGTGAGATTACAATAAATCACCAACAGATTGTTTTTTTATACAGATTTTTAGTCAACTTTAGCAGAGGTGCCAATAATTCTGCAGGGTACTGTATGATATATGATTATTTATATTAGATATATTCTGAAGATCCATTATATCTTATATTTCGTAATATCTAACTTAATATATTCCCATAATCATACTATTTCCTACCTTGGGAGAAAACCTAGGGCACCTATGTTACTGGAGCAGCATCCGGTTAAAGGGCCGCACTGTAGCAGATGGTCCACCTGTTATGATCTGGTTTGTTTTATTAGGCCTCCATTGTCTGCCAGCTACCCGCTGTGCAGTGGAGCCGCTGCCTCATCACCTATGGCCTGCAGCCCTGGAGGGAAGCCTCTGCCTAAGCGCCAGGGTCCAGACTAACGTCCATCTCACACACACCACACATCAAACTGCCGCCTTACAACGCTTGTCATCACCACTCTGTCGAAGAGAGACAGAGAGAGAAAGACATGACTTCAGCTGATGACACACTCTCAGTTCCCACGAAGAGGCTGATACAACTATTAGATCACTGTCAACAAGTAATGAACATAACATGAAGTATAACATAAAGTTATGTACTTCTATAAATACAATTCATCCTCATCTTTATGAAGAATAATACAGTGAATAATACAATATACACGTATGAGTATATGAGCATATGAGGAAAAAGTAAAATTATTCAAACTGAGTCATTATTCAAAATGATGTCATATTTTTGGTTATTTCTGTAATCTGTAAAATTAATGAATTTACAAGTGTAATAATGAGTTCATTTATTAAGCAGTCTGAATGCTGACAATGAAAAATTGCATCCACAGCTAAAAATGTATAAACAGTGAGTGTTAGCACCCAAGAAAGGAGAGAGAGAGAGAGACAGAGAGACAGAGAGAAAGAGAGAGAGAACATGCGTAACTTGTTCATTTTGGGTCCTTTCCAATCTGGGCTGTAATACAAAACCAATGGGACAATGAGGGGCCACAGTGCTACCCTAAGCCATAGAAAAATTCCACCCTACACGTTGTCAAAGCATGAGGAATTTATTACAAATGTTGGTCAGCTGCAGCAGCTACAGTACACTTTTTTTCCAGAGCAACTGAGGATAGAAAAAAACAGAGAGAAAGAGAGAGAGAGAAACATAGAGTGAGAGAAAGAAAGAGAGAGAGAGGGAGAGAGAGAGTGAAATCATCCATTATATCCACCAGCCCCCTTGATCAGTCTCCCAATTCCAGTCAGGTTTATCTCCTGGCCGTGCATTTCCACGGCAACCGCAGGCCCGCCTGGCACACACTGGACGTGGTTGCAGCAGGCATTTATGAAGTTCACGGCCACAGAGCACGGTCACCTTTTGACCCCTTCCCCTGTCAGCCAGCAGGGGTGAGAGATGTGCGCTGCTGGAAGCACAAAGAGGGCCCAGCAGCACCACGCCATGAGGCCTGTCATCCTGGCCAAGCCCCTCTCTCTGTCGGGTTAAGTGAGTGAGACAGTGGGGGTTCTGCCATGTGCACTTCACTGACCGGTGCACGCTGACAGGGCGCTAAATGTCAGACAGTGTTAGCCTTTCCACAGTGGAGAATGAGCCTGGACTTTCTGTTCTTGGCCCCAGAGAGAATGGCTCACGTTCAGGGAATTTTTTTATTTTTTATTTTTTTTGGGCGCACACGACTAAAAGAATCGTTCACAGGTGTCAGTGTTAAGCCTTTCAAACTGAGGAGGAGAGGAAGGGGGGAGAGGCAGAATCACGTCAAACCTGCAAACACCTTTGTCTCGGATTACAAGTCACACGTCTGTCCCCATGTAAAACAACTTCCTTTTCTCCTGTGGTTACCTTGTTACAAACCTCCTAGTGATGAAATGCGCGCTTGTCAGCAGCTTCTGCAATCAGTTACTGCTATCACATCTAAGTGGTCCTAAATCTGTCACTTACTCATCAGCTTTGACAAACTACTTTGTGGGTACTGGGCACACTTCAGTACACCATCATAGTTATTTTTATGATCAAACATGAAATCCTAAAATAACTCCCTGAATAAGTCCCTGAAACCTAAATGGGCATATTATCTAACCCTACAGAAACCCATACCAAGATGCCACACCCCTGAGTACTTTAAACAGCGTGCCGTCGTGCCAGTTTCTTTCACAAAGTTCGTAACCTATAAAGCTCCTAACCTGTTGTGGTTCGTACAGGTAGGTGTTGTAACTCTCCCGCAGTCGTTACAGTAGTTCTCCTCTGGAGTGCTGGGAGGGACTCCTAAGGAGGACTTATTACCTGGCAGATAGGGCCGCTGGCAGAGTTCCAATCGTCTGAATCACAGGTCTGCAGCAGATGGTCCGATAGCCCGGAGAAGCCCTCGACTCCTTATTAGCTTTGGCAGGTGACCACAGGGGCTGGCTGGAGTTGACGCGCACCCTCTCCTGCCAGACGAGTCACCTCCAGCGTGAGAAAAGGGTCATAAATCACAGGAAATGTAAATACAGGTTAGCAGCAGTTTGAAACAATCTGAATAGAAACAGATTGTCCGTGAGTGTGTGTGTGTGTGTGTGTGTGTGTGTGTGTGTGTGTGTGTGTGTGTGTGTGTCTGTGTCTGTGTGTGTGTGTGTGTGTGTCTGTGTGTGTTGTGTGTGTGTGCATGTCGGTGTGTGTGTGTGTGTGTGTGTGGTGGTGGTGGTGGATTGTGGGGGGTGTACATTTTTGTTCTAAAAAGTCATCTTGGGAAGCAGTGATTTCTCAATTCAAACACTGCACTGTGGAAACCCGACCCTTGTTATCCTTTTATTGGCATCAGAACTTTTTAATCTTACTTAAGAACAAAATAGTTGAAATGGAAAAAATGCTTCATGTAACCTACCTTCCTTAAATAGCGGAAACCTATTGACAATATATATATATATATCCGCATAATTCTATTTGACCAAATATTTCCATAATTTAAAAAAAAACAAAAAAACACACAAATCACTAAATGAAACCTTAGAAAGTTCCTTAAATAATACTTGTCAGTTCTTGCTGCCTAATGGACACCATATCCTCGTATTTCAGATGACAAAAAAGAACTTGAGGCTGACAAATCCTGCCAGCTTGAGCAACTTCCCCAATCCATCACATGTGTCAGTTACCTAGCAGGGGTTGGGTAAATACTCAACAGCTCGCATAAATTACTACCTTCACAGGAGGAGCTGCCAGTCGCCACTCAGGTGATTTATGCTGCAAACGACTCCGAATTGGCACAAGTATCTACAGTGTCATTGGAGAGCTTCCAAAATTGCTACGGAGCAGAGGCAAAAATATGCAGTCACATAAAGTGCATAGAACTATCACTATTTTCTCTGTGTTGTTCACCGTTTTGATCAGCGTTTCTTTGTGAGAGAGAAAAGGGTGGAATACAGAAGCCATTTAAAACCTGTTAGCGTGTGTTCTTGTGGTGAGAATCAAACTGGTGTGATAACTGGTTAATGCAATAATTGCCAACCCTGGGGAGGCAATCAGCCACAGCTCAAGGGCAGTAATGTAATGTGTTTGAATTGGCACATGAAGCAATCCAAAAATGAGACCTCTTGCATGTCCAAAGCCATTTCACAATCTTACCACCCCACCCCCCCCCACTCCCCCACCCGCGCCTTCTACGCATTCTTCTCACTTTACACTTAGCACTGCTTTTAGTCGCAATCATCTTTGATGTTTTCGTGAAATATGATGGATTTACAGAACAATGCCTTTTCCTGTTCGCTCACATGCCACGGTGATGGCAAGGCGGAGACAATAGAGTGACAACAGCCAGGAAAGTGTCATTCCGGGGTATTTTCTGAGTCCCCTGCTGCTGGAGGAAGAGCTCAAACAGCACACGTGTCTCCGTAGGCTGAGTGTAACACGATCAGTCACTGTCAAACACAAACCTGTGGTGCCGCCACTGTATACTCTTTCAAATGTCCCCTTTGTTTACCTCCTACAGTCCCCCAAAAAAACCAAACAATGACCATTTCAAAAAGTTGAGCTTCAAGCACCAAGAATGTTTTGCCCATGTCTGCACGTGAGTTCAATAAATATTTCCTCAGAAAACTGAATATTAAGTTGAGTTTCCGAAGCTGATTTGTTTTAGTTATTAGCGGGGAAACAGTCACTCACATACTCTGTTTATGCTCTCTCTCTCTCTCTCTCCCTGTCTCTCTTACTCTCTCTCTCTCTCTCTCTCTCTCTCTGTGTGCACGGCCCCTGCCGGTTCCCATCCCCCAACCGACGACTGTCTAAAGTTACAAATTCTGTCCAAACATACTCTCCCCCCTAATGTTTCCGGGTTCACAAATAAATGTGGAGAAAGTGCTGCGTTGGAGACGGATGCTTTAGCCATAGCACGTGTATCAGTTCACCACAGAGACGGCTTCGGCCTCCCGAGGCATATTTCCAGACCACCACAGAATAATCAAAGGCAATTCTGGCTTTCAATGTGCCTGAGTGCATTATCCACAAGATGTTTCTCCCAGTCCTTAACATAAGCTGCCATGTCATGTATTTGAATACACAGAGATGCATAGCGCCTTTATTTAATGATCTTTATCTCATCAAAAAACAATATGCTCAGTCTAGAAACCCTTTAAAGGCCCTCTACTTTGTCACGGAGAGTGAAAATGTGCACACAACGGCTCGATTTCTGAGTCTTTTATTACACACAAATGTCTCCAGCAGCTTAACAAAACCCCACTTTCCAGCTGAACTAGCCTGGCATTAACAATCGTTTGGATGATGATCTCCATGTGCAGAAACACACAGGGGGGAAAACCCGCAGTGGCAGAGCTGAACTCATGCGTACACTTCAGCCCATGCCTCACATCCCGTAAACCCTCGTACATGCGAGAGAGAGAGAGAGAGAGAGAGAGAGAGCGGACAAAAACAAATAGCTTGTCCTGCCGTGTGGGGACTGTGTTTGTTTCTGTTGCATGCTCTGGAGTCGCATGAACAAACAGAGTCATAGATTCATTCATGTTTCTCCGAAAAGCCCATTTGGGCTATTTATTTTTCTCTCGTGTAGAATGTTGTAAGTACACATTTGCCTCTCTTTTCAAAGAGCTGGCCCAAAAGTGCAGATTTGCTGCATGCCAAATGTGTGTTGTTGGGGACGTACACAATGAGACAGTTGTCAAAGCATGACAGGCATCATCCTAATCATTTAGTGTGGTGATGTGCCCATGACATGGTCCTTTGGACACATACTTTAAGGTCTGATAAAAAGGATAATGGATACTGGTAGGCCTACACCTTTGTCGTTCAAACCGTTCCCATACCATTAAGACAACAGTCACATTCTACAAAACTGTCACCAAGTCCCCACCCTATACATTTTTTTACAGTTGACAGTTGAGTTCCAGGTCACTGACTTCCTGCAGCGAAATTCAATGAGGGAGATGCGTGTGTACACATCCGCCTGACTTCCAGAGAAAGAGAGAGAAAGAGAGAGAAACACAAGAAAAAAAAACAAGACGAACAAGATTCTCCTTGGTGTCTGTCTGTGGGGGCCTGGGAGGAGCGAAACACTGTTAAAACATACACACGCACACACACACACACACATACACACACACACAGACATACACACACATGCAGCTTAACCAGGCCTCAGCCAGTGCTCCCCCACCCCAACCCCCCCAAAAGTCAGACCACTGCAGAACCGCTTCACTCCATCCCGTGAGGACTGACAGCGGAGACCGGAGGAGTCATTTTCGCCGGGATCCCTGGGAAGCCCCCCACAGCTCGCCCTTTCATCATGGCGCACAGTTGTTGGTTTAACTCAGTCTCCGCACAGCGGGCTCTGGCACAGGGTGAAGTGCGTGGCGAAAGAGGATTAAGCTGTAGCAGAGAGAGGGCCTGGCCGTCACAGCGGCTCTGGCGCGGGGTTTCAGCCCCGAGATGACTCGATTCATTCCAGTTACTGTTGCTCGTGCTTGTGTAAAGGGAAAATAAGGGTGACGAGAGGAAGTGATTTTATCAAAGCACGTGGGCGCCATATTGTTACATAAAGGAGAGTGCTAAAGCAATAATATTAAGTGTGTGTGTGTGTGTGTGTGTGTGTGTGTCTGAGAGAGACAGAATGAGACAGACTTTTATGTTCTCTGTTAGGCTGCAAAAATGCTTTGATGCATTTATCAGCTTTTGAACTGATATGCAGCTTTTGAACTGATATGAATTGAGGCGTGGCTGCAGTTGCACTGAGGATGTATGGGCTGTTTGGGTGGTCTGTTGACCGTGCTATCTTGGGGATCCTGAAGTCAATTAGCCTGCAGCCTACACTAAGTATCTCTAGTTCCCCCCCATAATTCACAGCTGTGTTCAAGACATCTTTCAACTAGGATTCAGGGCAAGGCACTTTACAGCATTGCAGGAGGAGAAATAGCATTAGTCTATCTGCCAGGGAGGAATCCCATCCACTTCCCTTAACACATTAATTACAATTATGTGTCTCATCAATAACAGACGTGTGGTATGAGGGTACTATTTCACCTAATTAAACATAAAAGTAAACAAAAGTAAACAAAGCCTGAGAGGCAGCCCCTGTGTTTTACTTCTCAGTGACAACATACAGGATGTATGATATATAAGTGATGTACTGTCATGTTATCTGGGCTCCTATTGTCTAGTGTATAACTGCATAATGGCCATTTAAGGGCCTAAAACAGATCTGTCTCACTGAGAAGAACCTGCTGGGTTTGTAAAAACGCAAGCCTTTCTGGAATCTGGATATTAAACAGAGCCCCATTCAACTACATAGGCGACTTCAAGCTGAACTTTTTCCCCCCTTTTTCTTCTCCTTGTTCCTTTTTGCCTCTCAGGTGGGCTGTCCAATTCAGTGTACCACGGGGAAATGTGAAAGGGGCATCATGCCAAGGAGTATGATACTCTGAGGAGAAAAAGAATATGGCAATTTGTGTGTGTACATACTGTATCTGTGTGTGTACGTACTGTATGCATGGGTGTCCATTTACGGTCCAGTGTTCGAGCAGAAAAGGAACTCTTGGCAGGATACTTTTGGCAGCCAGCCTTCAAAGTTCAATGGAAGCCAAGGAAGATACCTGCAATTTGTCACACCTATAAACTAACATTTGCGAAATCCAAGCTGTCATTAGACCAGACACATTTGTGCTCCTGGGAGGGAGAGGAGGAGGCGATACTTAGAGCCACATTCGTATGCCATCAGCGTATTTTCTAATTAATTGTACTTATTCTGCAGATATTTTTTACAGTTGGCAAGACACTGTTTCGTTTTAAGACCTAAATGTAATCTCTAGCAACTGCATAGGTTTCACTGCGATTGTATGAACAGGACTTAGGGCCAGAGGGTGGTGCATGAGTTCTTTGCTTGACGAGAGCCTTGGAATGTGGCCAAGGCGCTGGGCTTATTTTTTTTCAATGCATGGAGCGTGCTGCTGCACACCTCGGAGTCGAGGAGAGGTGGGGATGCATTACAGTCAAGCTGTTACAGCCTCTCCTTGTGTCATTTACTGGCCCAGTGAAATGGCAAGGCGGTCCAACCCCGGGCTGCAAACAAATTGGCGGCGGCCGGTCTCTCTTACCTACAGCGTGTTCAGACTGACACTTTGAGTGAATGTGTCTGAAGAAAGAGTGGTCTCTACACAGCCGCTGAAATAGAGAAACTCTGCACCACAGCTCAGAGACAAGTTGGTGTCATCAGTCAATAAGCGATGCCTGGCACTGAATCAATATTGTGATTGTGATTGTGTGGATGTTTCATTCTACACGGATAAATGTAAGACCATTACACAATACAATACAATACAATGGAAGCATGCTGTACAGCCATAAACAGTATAGACCTACGGTACACTGGTTTGTTTGTATTTTCTTGTTCAGTTCGAGCATGAGGCAACTGAAACCATTGTCACAGACTCTGCCTTTGAATGCTCTGACTGGCTGGGATGACAATACCACAAGTTTACTTAGCTAATCGGCAGATTAAAACTGTGTTTTATTCCACACGTAACAGAAGTCAAGGTGACAAATGCATTCTAAGTATGAAGAAAAGACACCTTTGTAGTAGTAGCTCTGCGTGTTTTGTTGGTTTAGCAAATAAATGCGCCACGTTCTCCTTACCTACTGACTCAACACAATCTATAGAGTGAGCATGAGTAATACTTGCACCAGACGAAGAGATTTACACAGCAAATATTATGGCACCACGGGATTAGTTGCCTGGCATGATAAAAGACAACACTAAAAACTATTTTTTACAACGTATGGACAAGCTAATTATAACGAACAAGTGTTCTGACTACAGGCCTCAGTGCAAAATAGGATTAAGAGAAAAAGAAATGATGTATTACTTCTTCATTACAACGTCTCATGTTGCGAGTATTACTGAGACATGTGATTATGGATCTAATGTGCTGTAAAGACAAATGAGAATAAAAATTCAACAGGTGGAAGAACAAGTGAGGCAAAAATAACGTCATGGTTAATGGAGCTGTAACTGGCGCGGGCCCCCTTTGTGGGGGCGGGCTGGCCTTTGCCAGCTTCGCTTTACAGATGGCACAAGAAGATCCAGCCACATTAAAGTACATTTCACACAGATGTCATGGGCCATCCTGTTGTTTCCAACCATGAAAAGTGTGGAGCTTAGTTCATGTGCTTCTCCACTCTGCATGGGGGATACTTCAAAGTGAAACAAATCTGCCCAAGATCAAACTGGAGCATGGACTGACTGGCACAGAATCTTGTAAATATCTTTTTCAGATATTTTGTGTGGGTTTAGCCTACACTGTGGAAAGTACTGAAATATTGAGGAGTATGATTGCAAATTACTTTGTTTAGTTTAAACTTGCAGCCAGTGGTAAAAAAAAAAACAAGTTTCCATGTCATGCTCTTTAAATGTTTTAATTTCTTCAAACCTATGTTAGCATTTTTTGCTAACTTCCTATTTATTTAGCCACCAAAGGAATCAACTCAGGAGATTATACCCACTGAAAAAACGTGTATATGCAGAAATGCAGTATTTGCAGTATTTTGGATATGAAAACACTACATTGCAACTACATTGTACTGGACTGCACTGAAGACAGAACTGCAACGTTGGAGGACAGTACACATAAGTCGTAGTGTTATCCGATTGCGTCGAAGTCCGAAATCATTCAGAGTAAACATGGTCTAGTGTTATCCAATTGCGTACAGTGAGATTTTTAAATGCATGCTTGTTGCCGCCCCTCGAGTTGGGCCATTACATTGTTCTTTGCCATTGTTCTTTGCCAGACCCTTAATCTTTCTAGATTATCAGGGTCTGGATTTTCCAGGCTAACATTGTACTGCATTGTACTTCATTCATTCATTCATTCATTGTACTGCAGGAAAACTGCAGTTTTTTTTAAGACAATGAGTAGTTACAATTTTAAGACACGAGTAGTTACAATTACATTACATGCTCCATGGGATATTGTTCAAGTCTGTTTCCATTAGGCTACTTGTCACTAGAACATTTACAGATATAGGATGGAAGTCTATGTGGACCTACATTCACTGGTATGTTCACTAATGGGGTGGTGTCACAGGATCAAGCTGTTCAGTCAAGGGAGGATCAGGAATAGCATGCTATTATGTTAGCTATTCATTACTAGATGAGGCTGCAGTAAATAGCCTTAAGTGATGAGTTCTGCCAACATCTTGTAGCGTTCGGATAGATAAAAATGTTAAAATCACATGAATGGCAATGTAAAAATAGATATTTATATCACAGCAGTCTTTTAAAAGTTGTTGGTGGTGTTTGATTAGCATCTTGATGCTAGTCAAGTATGCAGATGAGCAGAGAAACATTGTATCAAACTCTATTCATAAGGTCTGAGTGAAAAACTGACATTTATTTACCTTGTGTGGCAGGAGATTTGGGGGTTAACATAGCAAAAATGTAATGTCTGTAAAAATGTAAATGTAAATGACTGTGTGCATTAACAGGATATCTTGTGGTTTCTACAAAAGACAAAGAACAAGATAGATTAAATTTTTGGCAAGAGTCTAGATGAGTAGACTAGAGATGAGTTCATGCTTGTCTGAACCTCTAAGGAGAAAGCATAACGTACAACCTCTCTATGTACAAGGGCCTTTAACGGGAATTTGAGCATCTCAGTGCTTTGCCAAATAAAACATGTATGTGCATATATGACCTTGAGCTCCCAGACGAAAGGAACTCAGAGTGGGGTTAGGTGTGGGTCATGGAAACGGGGTGACTCAGACGCTGACCCCTCCACCGACCTAACCCTCGACCTGTCTACAATACCTCCTCCTGCCTCGGCCTATATCCTGCTCATTATGAGCAAACAGCTGCCACTGGCCTTTACACCAAAGTGGCCATCCTCACCCTTTACTTTAACTGAGGGGGGACACCTGTTAGTGGTCCCTTCATAAGGGACTTGGGCTTTGGGACTGAGCAAGCTTGGCGGGGGAGCGGGGGGCCCGGGAGTGTTGGAGTGGTTACTGGGTGGTTGGGAGGGGGTGGAATCAATAAAACCGGCTTAGGCAACAGGTCAAGTTGCTTTTGATATCATAGCGGACGCACCGGGCTGCTGGCTCCTCGGGCTTACAGGCATGATGCCTCTACTCCTCCCCAAGTCGCAGCGCAACTTCCCATAATCCACCCAACGCTCTCAGGTGCTCCATGTTTGGACAGCTTGGGAGCACATGGTACATGAAAGCCAGCACCAGAGCCCTCAGAGCACCCAGCCCACACACACACACACACACACACACACACAAACACACAAACACACACACTCACAAACACACACAAACACTCACAAAAACATCCACGCCCCTGCCAGAATCCCTGACGGCTGCCGGGAGACCAGAATGGGGCTCAGGATAAAGCCGCGAGTGAAAGGAGCGCTAATCTGTGGGCTGTTGGAGCCGCCACCTGCACAGGTTCCTGCTGGTGGAGCTGACACAGATGAGTGGCAAAGAGGAGACAGACCTTGAAGAGCAACTGCATCTCGAGCTGCTGACACTCCCACAGCGTGGGATTAGAAATACCTCCGAGTTGTTGCGTTGCTATGTTGCAAGACTCAGGCGTTAGATGTGAGCACCTGCCCACTTTGAGAACTACAGAGGAAAAGCCAACCCTCTTACATGGAGATAAGACCCCTGTCCCACATACACATGCTGCCACCAGGAACCTCATTTATATGTGTAAAAGCATTGGATGTTGACAGACGGGCTAGGACAGGGATGTAAAATACAGTATATGAGTATTTCACAGCATCTGCTCGCATCATGTCGCGGTCTGAAAACGTCACATGAGTGCACAGATGTGATGTTGATGTCCTGCACCAGAGTGGCATGGGTTGGATCAAATCTCAGCCAGCTCTAATAACACTCGCCAACGTCTGAGGGGCTTATCAGATCCCCTGTTTAATCAAATTAGCCTTCACATCAAGCTGAGGAGCTGTGAAAAAGAGGCAGATGAAATAGCAGATATGATTTAGCTTCTCTCTCTCGCTTTCTCTCTCCCCCTCTCTCATTCTCTCTCTCTCTCTCTCTCTCTCTCTCTCTCTCTCTCTCTCTCTCTCTCTCTCTACTAGCCCACCCCTTCTTCCTTGCTCTCTATTAGGGATAATGTTTAAGATTTCTTTACCTTGTAATTAGGGGCAGTTGTTAATGGGCTTTCGTAGGAATTTACCCGTAACATGATACTGCAATTAGGGATTATTGTCTTTGCATAAATATGAGCGCGGGTGCCTCTGTGAGGTCAACGGGGGGTGGGAGGGCGCCTTTGAGGGGCTGCCAGCGCTGGCCGGTCCCTCTGGGAAGTGTTTCAAAACAGACCAGTCGGTACGGGTGTAGGGGGGAAGGCGGGTGGTGGGGGTGGCATGCCCAAGCCAAATTAAACCCAGCATCCTCTAGTGCCCACACAGGCCCCTCCCTTGACAGCTGAAAACTGTCAAACAAGCATGCCTGCCCGCCCGCCATGCCCAGCACTGCACAGTAGGGGCACACCAGACGCCCCCTCAGAGTCTGAGAGAGGGATAGACAGACAGAGTGAAAGTGAGAGAGAGAGTGAGAGAAGCGTTTACAGTATTTCCTTACAGCTATACCGACCGAGACTATACATATTGTATACACCTGACAGATTCTGCAGAGCTTTTCTTTTCTTTTTCTTTTTTTGGAAGTAAACTGACTTCACACAAGAAGACACCTTAGGTGGTACACATGTGCATTTCTGTGGGATGTCTCCAGGAAACAGCCTTTTTAATTGGTGCTGCTTTTTATTGAAAACCGCAGAGCCAGACATGTGGGGACAAGCGTTGCTTCCTCTCCCATTCATAAAGGGAGAAGATGAAGTGTTTTTCCCCCCTCCCGCATGAAAATATGTTGTTTTCATTGTTGTACATCAACTTAGCCTGAAATGCTACAGCCCCCAATTTTCAACCCAGCTGTTTTCTCAGTGCTCCAAAAAGGGCTCTTGCACAACACCTCTCTCTCTCTTTTTGTGTGTGTGTGTGTGTGTGTGTGTGTGTGTGTGTGTTTTTGGCAGCCACTTTAACACTTTGTTCCAGTTCTGCTCCCACAATGGGAGGCCAATGAGTGGCAAGTTAGCATTTTGATTAACCCCTTCCCACCCTCAGCTCCAAGATCCTCTAGTTCTCGGAGGTAGATATCTGGACTATTGCTCTGAGGGGTCTGATTTATGGGCCCTCGTTTCATTGTAAAAACTTGGAAGATTCATTGGGTATTAGCTAGCCATCTAAATGATGTTGAAATTATGTGCTTCACCCGTGTCGTAAATCAGACCTTTATGCCACTGCATACACACGCACGCACCCACGCACGCACGCACGCACGCACACACGCACACACGCACGCACGCACGCACGCACGCACGCACAAACATGCAGACATTCTTTCTGTCCTTCTCTCTGTTATACACACACAAACTTACACACATAAACAAACACACACACACAAGCACACACACACACACATAAACATGCACACATTCTTTTCTGTCCTTCTCTGTTACACACACACACACACAACACACACACACACACACACACACACACACACACACACACACACACACACACACACACACACACACACACACACAGCCACGCAATTGTTCCACCAAATGATCATTAATTTATGGCCGTCTGTAGTGAGAGATGACAGGACCCCACTCTATACTAAACACTGCAGCCAGTAAAAAAACAGGCCCATAAATCACTGAAGCCAGCGCCTGAACGTATATCAACCTCTCACTGAGCACCTTCACTGCTACATGTTTGGAGCGAGATACTTTCACTGGTCAGCCCCTTTGAACCTGCTGTGCGGGAGACCTACGAGCCAAACAGACAGCACAGAAAATCCCAGACGGACCGAGTGAAGGAGAGCTCTGCTCACTGTCAGAGAGGGAAAAGGAGTGAACAATGGAACATAGATGTTATTTATCATTTTGTCACTGAAGTATAAAATACTGTGGCATGGTTGCCGCAACAATTTATCAAAACTCAAATTTGTGATGAATCAATATAGTGATGAAGAATGCTCATTTAAGAACAGTACAAAGTATATGCATTGGTTTCACGTTATCCCTTTCCAACTCGTTCAAAGAGCAAGGCAAATGGCTGCCACCTCCTTTTCTTCATTATGAGTTCATATCTCTAGGAGACCAAAGTGTTTATAGAAAAGAAAACGTTCTGATGAAGTCATCACACCAAGGGCTTTTGGGATAGGCCCACAGGCTCGAGTGCGCATCTAACGCCAAGTCGCTCCGTCGTTGACAAATTAGCCAACCAGAGCTGTGCTAATGATAATTTTGGAAAAGTAAATAGATGTTTCCAACATCTATATTTCTTAATCACTATGGTTTCCTGTGGAATTCCCTGCTGACAAAACCCAATACATCTATATCTGGATTGTCCATGTAGTGGGGAACTGGGAACCAGAAATGTGGGGGAATTGCTTGTGTTGAAATAACACCTCTTCATTCCTTTAAGTCGGCTTTGAGGACTCAGGTTGGATTTGTGGATTTCATTAATATGACAAAGCATGACAAAAAGAAACAAGCACTTTCATCTGTATTGTTGTCTGTGAGAGTATACACATGGCTTGGAGAAAGGTTTTGAGTGTGCTGGAGTTGCTGAGTGTGTGATACAGACCTATGTGTCATCCAGTGAGAGTGCTGATCAATTGTGTCTGAGATCAGACATCTTGCCTGGCGGACTGTCCTTAGGCTCCACCTACATGGTGAGAGTAACTTGAGTTTATTGTGTTGATGGGGAGTCTCTCTTTCTCTCTCTGTCTCTCTCTCCTTCTTTCTCTCTCTGTCTCTCTGTTCTTCTCTCTCCTCTCTGTCTCTTTCTGCAGAGAGGGTTTTTTCCTGATTAGCTTCTCTCATAAAGGAGTCCAAAGCCTTCTGGAATGGGCTCCTAGAGCTGGCTGCAGCTGCTGTCTGTCAAAGAGCACACGTCTAAAACATCCATGTCCCTGAGAGTGTGTGTGTGTGTGTGTGTGTGTGTGTGTGTGTGTTTACTGTCTGCAGATGCACACCTGCCCTTTGGATAGCACCACTGCTATAACTCTTTTTTTCTGTCACTCTTGAAGTTGAATTTCTCTCATATATGTTGTTCCCCATGTGTCTTACCAAGTCCAAGGTTGGTTATATGACTTTTTAGGGATGAATGGTGGCCGTCTCGCTTCCCCCTAGCGCCTGTGAGCGGAAAAACCACCCTTGCGGGCCGACAGCCTCAGTGTCAGGAAGTATAAAGAGTGTAACAAATTGCTTTACTGCATTCAAATACACATACACGCCAGGCACCGGCTAGAAAAAGGTAGCGATGGAGTTTCTCAGACACTCGTCATGATAGAGCCAGCGAAAAAGAAGCAAAAACCGAGAAAACAGTAAGGAAATTGCCAATACTGCATAGTTTACCTTTAAACGGCTCCTGGTGCACCATCTATTCACAGCTGAAGGGGCCGGATTATCTCAGGCTCTGCGATGTGCCAAAGCAGTTTACCTTGTTAAATACACCCATCAATCAACCCCGGCTGCCACTCTGATGAGTGCCAGTGTGTGTGTGTGTGTGTGTGTGTGTATGTGTGTGTGTGTGTGTGTGTGTGTGTGTGTGTGTGTGTGTGTGTGTGTGTGTGTGTGTGTGTGTGTTTGTGCACGAACCCCGTCCTTCTTTAATTAGCTGTCAGGTCGCAGGTGAGCCGTCACAATGGCGTGAGCCGCGCCAGTACCCGAGCTCAAAAGGTCAGCATCTTAGCCAGGCTCTCGGCTTCTTTTGTGCCGAGCCCCGGGCCTTTATTAGCACAGCTCGGCGCGCATTGTGGAGTTGTCACGGACGCGTCTTTTAGGAAAGGCCAGGTATGAAGTCATAACCTCAGCTGGTATACAGGAGGCGGGAGTGTGCGGAGCATGTCTTAACCCAGCACCTCTCAGTGATTTCCCTCACTTTGATTAGCTGGTTTGCATAGATGTAAGACAGGATAGCAGCACTATAGCATCCTGACTCTTAGCTTTGATGTTTTGGTGAAAACAACACACACACACACACACACACACACACACACACACACATAGACTTATGTGAATATATATAAATAAACATGCTTATTAGACGCCTATAAATCTTCATGCTCTTACAGTAACAGTCTGTCTGTGTCATATTTCACAACCACAACCACACATGTTAAGCGGATGTACCCAGAGGTGTTTTACCACAAAATTACTACTATCGCATCAGACATCACCTCCCAGAGAGAGTGAGGGAGAGAGATACATTTGAGCTTCCTCAGCATAAAAGCAAGGGTGTAAATTCAAACTTTGACATTTATATGACTGGATATTGGTCATCACGTTAGTGATGGTGTCGAGGGTGGTTATTGACTGCTGTCTTGTAAGCAACCAGCGTGTGCCTGACATGAAAACAGCACAAAACAATGTCTGAAGAAAATCTGATAATCTCAGGTATCAGTTTCAGTGTGGTTGTAAATGTCTGCGTTCCTTTCAAAGGGCAGTTTTGTTCAGGGGCTACCAGAAAGGCTGTAATTTGTATGTAATGATAAACGTTGTTTACACTGGACATAAAGCAACTCAAGCGACAGGTTGGCATGGAGAAATGATATATGCACAGTGCAGACTACATCAACAAGCCAAGCAAATATTCTCTCTCTCCCTCTCTCTCTCACACACAAAACACACACACACACACACACACACACACACACACACACACACACACACACACTGTACACATCAGAGGCAGCCAGACTATATGTTTTCTGTCTATCCCTGTGTGATCATTTGTGGTGGCTGATATTCATCTCCATCTAATAGGTTCAGCCTCTCTGTGCAGTGTCACCCCTAACGTTAACGTTCCGGTTCAGCTTACATAAGGACTATGGGCCAGGGTGTGTCTGCCTCTGGTTGGGCTACAGAATGCTGGTGCTCTCTCATTACCGTGTGAGAAACTCATTCGCTAACTAACTTGGACAGGCAGCAGGGAGACACACACACACACACACACACACACACACACACACACACACACACACCAGGTCCCAGAGTCTTTAAGGGGTGGCCATTTTTCTTTCTCATTTTTTTTTTTCCTGTGCTGAAGAGGAGAGGTGGGAGCGCGTAAACGAATAAACGGGCTGCGGGTCACTGGCATCGCACAGTGGCTGCTCAGTGAGCCAGCTCTCAGGGAACGCCACGGTGGCGGCCCCTTTCAAACACACACCGCCGTTCTCGGCCCTTCAGGGAGTGTGTGTGTGTGTGTGTGTGTGTGTGTGTGTTGGGGGGGGCAAGGGGGCTGCGGGGGAGGCAGTGGCTCTTCAACAGAACCCCCACGACAACGACGAAAGCGTTCAGTGGCAAGCGTGTGTTTGTTTTGTTTACGCAGGTAACGTGCCTCCCCGGGCTCCGAGTCCTTCGGCTTTTGTGGGATTTTACAGTGGACATTCTCCCATGACATCTTAGATACGTTACCCCTGCTGCTCCACGCCAACCCCGCTACACACACAAACACACACACACACACACACGCACACGCACACGCACACGCACACGCACACGCACACGCACACACACACGCGCACACACACACACACACACACGCACACACGCACACACACACACACATGCACACCATTACTCCATCTTCTGTAAAATAAAATCACACACCGAATCAGACATCACAGGGATCAAACGCCACGCTGCCTCGCTCGGTTGCTGCCGGTTGGCGTTGGCGCATCCCTGAGCAGCAACAGGAATAATATTGAGATTTCCTGTTTCCCACAGTGGAAGAATGCCTCCGACGCCGCGGGGGCCCCCTGGCTCTCTCAGGCGCTGCCAGCCGGGCACTATGGAAGCGCCAATAAATTAGCCATAGGGTAAACACCGGCGGCGATACGCCACGGCAGAATGTGCAGAAGAGGTCAATTTGTTTTTTTATTAGCGCTCCCCCCTGTCCACGACCATGTCTAAACACGCATCAGAACTCTTTGTGTGTGTGTGTGTGTGTGTGTGTGTGTGTGTGTGTGTGTGTGTGTGTGTGTGTGTGTGTGTGTGTGTGTGTCTGAGTGTGTGCACGTGTGTATGTATGTAAGAGTCTGTGTGTGTTTTAATAGAGAGGCATGTTTTCAATGTTGTCTGTGAACATTATCAGTCATCCGATGCTTATTGAAGGATATGAGAGGTGCTCTTAGTCCCAGAGCCAGTCCCAGGCAGGAGAAATGATTCCGCCTGGTGGGTTGGGGTATGGACAGGGGAAGGATAGAGAGACTGAGTTACACTCGACCCTCCACTTCAGAGGAAGGAGCGAGCCCACGGGGAAATATCTCATGTAAATGCAATTTGGCAGGCGGGGGTGGGGGGGGTGGGGGGCGGGGGGGTTGGGGGGGGGCGCTGCATATTATATATGTGTGATTGCCATACTGTAAATATTGACAGTTTTTAAAATACAGCTGCTCCAATGGAGGCAATGGTGTGTGTGTGTGTGTGTGTGTGTGTGTGAGAGAGAGAGAGAGAAAAAAAAGAAAGAAAGAGAAAGAAAGAAAGAAAGAAAGAAAGAAAGAGAAAAGAAACTAAAAGAAAGACATGGGAAGAGTGAGTATGTACATGTGTCAGAAATAGTGTTTGTGTGTGTGTGTGAGAAAGAGAGAGAGAGAGAAAGACAGACAGAGAGAGAATTGAATTTATAAAAACCTTTATTACAAATAGCTAAAAGACATACACAGTCATCTCAAAGATGAATGATTAAAAAATAAATAAATAAATAAATAGAAGACACATCTAGTTATGTATGTTAAACAGCAGGCACAGGAACGTCTAACAAGGTATTAAATTGCACTTTATCCTCTACAACCATACACAGAGCATTTTCCTGACACCATATAATCTCAAAGGTTTCAAGATCACTCATTTCCTTGTAGAAACCAAAATCAATTAAAATCCTTGATCTCACCAAGATTGCAAATACCATTAAAAGATCAGATCTTGAGTTATGCTCAACCTTATTCCTCCTGCTAACATATATAGACATCTTAGCCTGTCCAATGATAAAATTCAACAATTGACATTTGTGCCTTCGCTTCTGTACATAATTAAAACCAAAAATAAATGTTTCCATTGAAAAACTTTCATTGAAGTAAGTGAACAGTTTCTGTAAAATGGAAAATAAAGGCATCAGGCGTGTGCATTGCATAAAAGCGTGAAAAACAGTTTCCCTGTCATTGCAAAACGGGCACTCATGCCTCACATCAGAGTTCAAAACACAAATAAAAGAATTTACAGCAACTGCACCATATAAAATCCTCCATTGTAAATCCCCCACCTTTTTAATTAATGGTGACTTGTAAAAGGATCTCCAGTGTGGTTTGACATCCTGTTCTACATGTAGAACAGCACGCCAAGGTGTGTCAACTCTAGACTCCAAACACCTCCTATTCAGAGATTTTACACAAAGATTGTAAAGTGCCTTTCCAGAGGCGCGATTTGGACCCAGAAAAACAAAATCTTCAACCTTCAAAAAGACATTACAAAATCCAGAGGACACACTAAAACATGGAACAGGATCACATTCATTTAGCATAACTAAACCCCTGGCATACTGATCCAACATTGCTAGACTAGCATCTGTGAAGTGGGACCTCAATTCCAAGAGGAATTTGTTAACTATACGGATGGATCTCATTTTCATGTGTTCGGCCACTCCTTCAGCATTCTCAAAACCTGGCCCAGCTAAAGGCAGGAGGTCCTTCAAAGTGATGACCCGCGCTTTGCAAAACATCCCACTAAAAGCAGGAAAATGCTTCTCATGCGTAAGATCCAAACATGAACCATATATCAATGGCTCTTGCAAAAGCCAAAAGAGAGAACTTGTATTCTGAGGTCTCCATACTTTCAAAAGACCCCATACTTTAAACGTATTGCGATAAAACACAGGGAGCTTGTTTAAGTTCATTAAGGCAGGATTCATCCAGAAGAGGGTCCTATCCAGACCCAAGCCTTCAAAAGTTCTTAGGATGGCACAAGCCACAGCCTTCCAACTGGAATTTACAGGTCCATCCAAAAGTCTCTGTATGAACTGAAGACGAAAGGCTGCTGCCCTACTCTGCAGGTGGACCAATCCTTGTCCACCCTCATCCTTGGATAAAAAAAGCACGCCTTGTTGGACCCAGTGTAGACCATCCCAAAAGAAATCAACCAGAATAGATTGTATTTTAGATAAAACATGTGCTGGAGGGTCTATACATGCAAGTCTGTGCCAAAGGGATGAAGCCACCAGGTTGTTAATTATTAGAACACGGCCCCTATAGGACAATTTTTTAATTAAAAAACTCCACTTGCCAAGACGGCCCTTAACCTTCTCAACAATCCCCTCAAAATTCCTTAGAACAAAGTTATCGTCTCCAAGAAACACACCCAAATATTTAAACCCGTCCCTAGACCAGGTTAACCCACCTGGGAGGCACGGTGTGCCATCAGGCCATTTTCCAGCCAACAGGGCCACACTTTTTCCCCAATTAACTCTGGCAGATGATAACCGATTAAAATCAGTAAAAACATTTAACATGGTGTCCACATCCCTTTGGCTTTCAATCAGAATAGCTACATCATCCGCATAAGCTGATAGCTTCAAAGAGATGTTACACTCAGGAAGAGTTACACCCTTTAGTTTGGCTCTTAACTGTACTAACAGGGGCTCAAAGGCTAAGGAGTATAGCATTCCAGAGAGGGGGCATCCTTGTCTAATTCCCCTAAAAACCTTGAAAGGAGCACACAAGTCACCATTAATTTTCAGAATACTTTCATTGTCACAGTATAGAGCTCTAATTTTCTTTATAAAAACAGGATTAAAGCCAAAAGCAGTCAAGACGCTCCATAAATAATTATGTTCAACTCTATCAAAAGCTTTTTCCTGATCAACAGAAACAAGGCCAAAGTCCAAATGTAAAAGTTTACCAATTTCCAAAACGTCTCTAATAAAAGAAATATTATCACAAATAAGCCTGCCCGGCACACAGTAGGTCTGGTCAGGTGCAATGACTTCCCCTAAAACTTCACTGAGTCTATTAGCAAGAACCTTAGAGAGCAGCCGATATTCCGCACATAGAACAGACACGGGTCTCCATGACCTGATATCCTTCAAATCTCCCTTCTTCGGTAACAGAGTAAGAACTGCTCTGCGACAACTGAGTGGCAGCTGCCCCTTGGCCAAGCTGTTCCTCAAAACGACCAGTAGGTCTGCGCCTACTTCTGTCCAGAAAGACTTATAAAAGTCAACCGGCAGACCATCGATCCCCGGTGCCTTGCCACACTCCATACCATGGAGGGCCTTTTCCAACTCAGCCAGGGTAATCACCCTTCCAAGGTCGCAATTAGCTTCTCTAGATACCTTAGGAAGATTCGTCAAAAAAGGACTGTCAAGGGCCTGTTTATAGGAGATTTCACTCCTATACAAAACCTTGTAGAAATCAACTGCTCTCTCACGAATTTGTTTATCGTCAGATAAGAGGGCTCCAGTTTCTGAAACCAAAGCATGTATAAGCCGTTTTTGGCCATTTTTCTTTTCCAGATTAAAAAAGAATTTGGAAGGTGCATCCATTAATTCTGCACACTGGAAGCGAGACCTGACCAGAGCTCCTTGTGCTTTAATGCCCAGCAAGTTGGCCAAACAATTCTTTTTTATTTTCAAATTTTCCATATATAACTGATTACCTGTACTTTCAGCTAAACCTTGGAGCTCCAGTATCTCATTTTCCAACAATTTCATGCGTTGAGCTATATCTCTTGTGACACAGGAAGTATACTGCTGACACAACTGTTTTATCTGGGCCTTTCCAAAATCCCACCACTGTTGCACAGACTGAAAAGACTGCTTTGTGGATCTAAAATCCTTCCAGAAAAACTTGAAAACATCCCTAAACTTACCATCATTCAAAAGACTAGTGTTAAAGTGCCAGTATGCGCTCTTATATCTGGTGGCACTAACAAAAAAATTACAAAGCACCATACTATGATCGGAAAAACCTACTGGCAGGATGAGACAGCTTCTAAAAAAACTGAACTGATGTTTAAAGGTATAGAACCTGTCTAATCTTGCCAGAGATAATATGTTATTATTTGAGTGGACCCATGTGTACTGTTTCTGCTTTATATGAAAGTTCCTCCATAAATCAGAAAGGTCGTGGGACTTCATTATCTCAATGAGCCTTCTACGTGATGGCATATGAGGCTCTACATGATTCCTATCAATAGCTAGCTCAGTACAGTTGAAATCCCCACCAAGAAGTAAACACTCCCCAGAATCACAATTCTTTAACAGATCATCCAGGATACTTAAGAAAATCATTCTCTCCCTCCCAACCGTTGGGGCATAGACACACACAAAAACAAAAAAAGTATTTTCATATTGAGCTCTGACTCTCAAGAGTCTACCTTTAACAATTTCATCAACCTCATATGAACAGGGGATACAGCTACCTGAAAAAAGAATAGCAACACCACCACTAGTTGAGGTATTATGACTTAAGATCGATAACCCCCCAAATTCCAAAGCCCAATCAGAGCTATTGCTTGCGTCAGTATGGGTTTCCTGCGCAAAGACAACATCAATAGCTTTTTCTTTAATTGTTTCAAAAAGCATCGCCCTCTTTGTGCGGTCTCTTGCTCCATTCAAATTAAGCGAAGCAATTTGAAACCCACTCATAAGTATAAAGGAAAAAGTGCAAAAAAAGAACATATTCATTGGGAATTAACAGGGGCTGGGGTGGACTGGCTATCAGCGTTCAACAGAGCTCTAAGTTTTGTGAGAAATTTATTCAAACGGTAGACCTCCTGCCTAGTAAAGCTACCTTCGGCCATATACAGCTTCGTTTTAGCGATGAACTGTTCAACATCGGGAAAGTATTCATCAACTTGAACACACCTAGCATTTTTAGTCTGCTTCAGAAACGTTTTTAAGTCATCCACAGTGTACTCGCGCCCTGTGTAGCCGCTTTGGGGAAGACTGCACCTTAGGCTGCAATCAGAAAATTCCCCCTCGCTCTCTGCATCAGTAGAATTAACGTCAACAACCAGATCTTTCTTTTTTACCTTTCTATGAGACTCAGCTCGAGCCCTTTCCCTCTTCAGACCTTTTGGAACTTTAAAGGGAACTTCCTCTGTTTCCATGATCTGACTATCCTCCCCGCAAGCGTCCTCCGAAAGATCTAGTACGTTGGAATTCGGCGAGTTATCAGTATGCATAACATTATATTCTGGAGCTTCAGCCTCGGCCCCCTCTTCCCCGTTCCTTACTGTCTCATCAGACACATCCTGATCTGATGGTCTAACTTCAGGTGCATCGGCATTAGAAGAACCTTCCCCTGGTGACTGATCACCATCCACCCCAGCCTCTCCACCATTTGTGGGCCCCTCATCACTGGCAGACTGTCCCTCCCCAGTATTCTCATTTTGACCATTGACATTGGCGGTAGTATTGGGGCACTTTTCTGGACAGGCACGCACTAGGTGACCCGTCAAACCACAACCAAAACATCTCATCAGATTACTTGTGACATATATGACATAATTGAAATCGTCGACCTGGATATTCAAAGTCAAATCAAGATCATCTGTGTTGTTGTTTAAAACCATGTAAACATATCGCCTAAAAGATACCACATGCTTTAAAAGCGGAGACTTCGTGGAAATGGCGATCTTCTTGATCGGGGAAACTAATTTGCCATAGCGGGATAGAGACTGGACAAGAATGTCATCACTAATGAAAGGTGGTATGTTTGAAATGATTACTTTCCTAGATGGGGTAGACAAAGGGAGTACTGAGTTAAAAATACCATCAATTTCTACTCCGCGTTCAACCACTAAGTTGGCCAACTCCACGGACTCAAGGAACAAAACGATTGCTTGATTCATACGAGCAGCAGACAAAACCTTGTCATGCCCAACCATTTCACCTACTGCCAGGCTACACTCTTCTACGCTGGCGGTAGAGGATATCTTTATACCATGCCGCCGCGTGAGACAAACAAACTTTCCCCTAGTGTTACCTGAGGCAGCCATACTCCAAACCAGGAGCTGACGCCCAGGTAAAACCACAAAAACACACGCACTCCACTAACCCCTAACCCTACCAACCCAAAAACATA